>NC_056739.1:323805786-323980786 GCF_019279795.1 Protopterus annectens | reverse complement strand
ATAGTCAAGGTACAGAACCACTAAGCCATGACAGCAGTACCTAGAAATGCAATAATAGCTCATATATAGGAATGAATACAAACTACAGCATGACAATGCAGGTTTACTGAAGTTGATACAATTCCAAAATGGCCAATCACAGATATGTGCGGGAAAAACGGACTATATAAGCCCCATAGGCGGAATACACAGCATAAACGATTGTAGAACAGACCTGCAGGCAGAATGTCAGGTGTAGGAGAGGGTAGTCGCCGAAAGCGCAGAGGTGGGGTGTTGAGGAGTCCAGGTACATGGCCTGGCTCCTAGTCCACAACCATGAGGCCCAACTCATGCAGGGCCAGGTCCTCTGGGGAGCGTACAGGGCTGAGGCGTGGGACCAGTTGGCTCATGAACTCACCAGTACCACAGGAATTCCAAGGACAGGTGAGCAGGTCCGTCACCACCATGCGGACCTGAAGAGATGCAAGCAGGACCAACTGAACCTTTGGATCCAGGAGGCCCGGCAATCACCCAATGCCCCACCACTGAGTAAGTAACAATTAATTATGTATGTAGAAAGTTAAACTACCTGAAATTATGGAGATGTGTATTCCAATATTACTTCATTTATATTACAGCTGCAGTTGTCCGTTCTGCGAACCGCAGAGCCTATGCCGATAGGCTGGTGCGGTTGTGCCACCAGGCAGGTCAGTAATCCACTACTAGTAACTGTAAAGATATATAAATGTATGACAGTCAGCAAAAGAGTGCAGTGTAGCCAGGAAGGAATTAAATCTGCAAGTAACAGTGTGAAAGTGTATGCAAGTATTGCCTGATTACAACAGTTCCCAGCCTGTAAGTGTAAACTAAACATGACACTGTCCAACATATATTTTGAAATAAAACTGCCCTGCCTGTAAGAAAATAGTACACAACCTGCAGCAGCACGTAAAGTATAGCTGCAGAAGAGGATGAAATCACGTGTGAAATATATCCCTGTGGAAATACTGAAACATGACAGAAGTGAGACTGCTGGAAAGAACTGTAATAACTACTGTTAAAACATGTCAATAAAGCCTAGAAGTACCAGTCTGAATAGTAACATGAAAGCAAGTGAGAGAGTGTGAGAAAGTGTCAGGAATACAGCAATACAGTAGTAATAACCCCTGAATAAACTATACTGCAGTTAGGACAGAATTAAATGCATGTGAGACTCAGAACCAAACAGCAAAATCTGTTCAAAGTGTTGCTGCATGTGGAATGTGTACACCAAAATCTGGATATGTTGCTCCCAGTCTGAAATACACAGATAGGATGATTGTCTGATATACCAAACATCCACACTTGTCTACAAGTATATAAAGCAAAGGTAACAGGATGATGTATCTGAACAAAGCTCGATATGAATGTGCATGAACAGCAATAAAATGTAGATTGATGTTGCAGTAACAGTCCCATCTGCAAGGTTAAGTAGTTAACATATAGGACACTGTAGTTAGAACAGTAGTGTGTATATAACTGTAGCTATTAGAAATGTACAGCATATGTATTTGTATTCAAGGTGTTAATATTACTTTATTTACCCCACCCTCTAACCACCTATAACCCATTCCACGTGAAAATGGTATGTGCAATCACAATTACCACCCCTGGACGTCTGTCCTGTTGGGTCATATATATTTGCATGTCTGTTGATGCATCCGCCCTGTTCATACATCCACACCTGATGGCCTGTTGCCATCAATCAACCCTGCATGTTGTTGGACTGTGTATTACTGTTCAAATTATGCATATGTTATGCACGCTGTTCAATGGTGTGAATATCTGGGTGTTTGGTTAATGGGAATACTAATGCATGCTGTTACAACTAATTGTGAATGGTATTATATGTCACTAACCCAAACTGTCATGACATAATGCAAAACATAGAACGACAGGGAAGGCGGGTTCCAGCGGACCCACCTCTCCCACCTCAGCTGGCGAGTGCACCTGGTACTAGTGCCGAGTCCGGACCCTCCTCCGGTGGCCCTGTGCCACCTGCGGGTGGAAGCGCTGCAGGGATGGGGCTCGCCCCTCTGCAAGTGTGGCCGGAGGAGATCCACCACTCACCCTCCGTAGCGTCCGGACTGTGGTGCGAGGGAGATCCGGGACTCTGTCCCCGAGCCCCTACGCCAGCTCGAGGCACGGGTGCCGCAACTAACGGGCATGCCCGTTGTCCCACCTACACAGCCCCCAGCACAGCCCCGTCCTGGGCAGTGAAGGAACAGTGGCAACTGCCTATGGGTGGGGATATCAGTTCCACTGTTGCCATCTGTGGGCTCATGGGCTCTGGATATCCAAACCTCCGTCCCCGTCAATTGTGTAACCCCCCCACACGTGTCATACACCGCCCCTGTATGCGTCTTGTTTGTCTTGTCTGTTAACCTACCCAACATACCTCCCCAGCTGTACAGACTACCTTCACCTGACATACCACTCTCACCTGAAAAAAAAAAAAAGGGCACTCTGTACCCACAAAAAAATTACGCCCCATACATAGCTTCCCATTCCGCACACATGTCTACTGGACATGGAACCTATCAATTCCAATTGGCTGTACAACAAGTATTATTGTTGTCCTGACACCTCTCTCAGGGGTGGAAGGTTTCAAATGTCACACCAAATTACATACATATGCACAGCTGTTGCTGCTGAAGAAATGGGCAGCTATGGGCCTTACATACATCCCTCCTGCACATCCCAAGCTTGTTTCCCTACTGTATTACCCTCTTTGTGACCCCTTTTTCACCACTTTCCTGTCTCCCCATTTTTCTTTTCTTTCAAGGAAAATAGCTGGTGCGCAAGAGTAAGCACGTTTAAGTGGTTGTAATCAGGTGTGCGCTTGTGTGAGCGGAGCTAACCGCCAGTGCGCATGCATGAGCTCCGCGCAAACCAGCGCTAACCCGGTTACAACTGCTTAAAAGTGCCTTAGGCACTTTGATTGACAGGTCCTGTACTCAGTTCAAAAGAAAAATAAAATCCCACTGTGAGTCCCGAACCCAGGACCTTGGCAACTATAGTCTGCATGACTTACCACTAAGCCATGACTCTTATATAAAAACATTCTGCTAAAGTAAATATATCATGTAACAGTAGGAATGAATGTAAAGGGAATATAGATGTGTAGTACACAAAGCATGACATTTAGAATCACAAACAAAACTGGTGGATTTCCATAATAGTAGTGTGTGAACAGAAACAGCCATGCTAGTTGGAAGCTAGTAGGTAATAATGTCACCATAGCACCTTGCAAGACTCACACATACTCACAGCAGGATAAGCACTGCCCATACCCCACAACCTCTTACAGGAACACATCTGGACCAAGTAATAAAATATGTGGAGCAAAGGCCCAAAACCAGGGACACATTATAAATAAAGTTACAACAAACGCAGACAATTCAGAAAATAACAGGGTCTACACCTTGTGGGATGTTTGGAAGGGTATGCAGTCTGGAACTTGAATGTTTGTCACCATATTCTGACTTGAGCCCAGACTGACTTGCCAGATAAAGGTGTGCATGAGATATTGACCAAATTATGAGGCAGAAATGTGGACAGCCTGCAAATATCTGTACACATGACGGGTCCAACACCACCATATTTGAATAGTTAAGAACCTAGACATAGCAACAGTGAATGTCTTACAGGGATGCCCCACAGACCCCATGTGAAATGTACGAACAGTAGACAGAAAGGTGTAACACATGCAATGGTAACTATGGAGTCCGGAAAGTATTCACCACTCGCATGGCAGAAAAAGTGTAGTAATACATATGCTCATGCTAACCCACAGTCACAACTGCAGCATACCAGACATTTTAATGGGTGTACCCCACTGATATGTACCATTCCATGAGGCACATAACTGATGAACCTGAAAGTCTCTGGGGCCTGCTCAGCAGCATACTCAAATACCCTAATAGATGTCAAGGCCCACACCATGGCCAGACCACACTGCATGCTGTAACACCCTAGCAGATATAGCAAGCATTCCAAGGTGTGAATGTGCATGGAAAATAGGAAAGCTACAGCAGCACACTACAGTCAAGACACCTAGCAGGCATACAAGTAGTGACTGTAAAGGGCAACTATTGAAGCCTTAGCAACAGAGTGCAAGCAAAGTGAAAGGAAAGCACACACACACACACACACACACACACATTAACAATAGTAGTAGTTGTAGTTGTCAGTGTACATACACAGTTAGTACAGGAAACTGGAGAAATGAATGGAGGAATGTTAATCTACAACACACCTGGAAATATGAGAGAGATACCAACCTTTACACTCACAGAACATTGTCCACAGCATAACAGCATGGTCCCTGCCCTTAACATCTGAAAGGGCTACGCCTATCTCACACACCTTTTTATAGCACTGTTCTGAAATCACAGTGAGAACTGCAATCAGTACACAACTGGCTGCATGCAATTAGCAAATGCTGGCTAACAATTGGTGCAGAGGCCATCACATGGGCATATGCAGATACCTACAAATATATGCTGTACTCCATGTCCACGCATGCAATACTTTCATTGCACCCTGAGAAGGATGTGAGAGACAGACAGAGACAGAGAGAGAGAGAGAGAGAGAGACAGAGAAAACTGCAATTAAGCAGACAGAAACGAATTGTTCAGCAACAGCTACCTGAAAGCTGACAACTGGGAAGTGGAGCAGCAGGACAGAGAACCAGACAGCAGCAGAAGCAGCTGTGACAAACACAGGTAATGTAAAGTAATACTATAAAGGTGTATATACTGTGAACCCTCCATATGTGTCATTGGTCTGTATCCATATGTATATGAAGATGTGTAAAGGGCAAGAGACATACAGCAACTATCAGTGAAGGCTGTACATACATTTGTATGTGAGAGCATCTATGTGCACATATCAATGTTGTTTGATTGTAGGTTGTAGTGCCATGTACAAATTAGGTTACACAGCTATGTATGTTTAGCAGTATGTTAGTGTGTGTATACAGTATGGTAGACAAATATGTTGATATACCTGTCTAACATATGGATATGTATGTATGTCAGCATATGTATGTATATATATATATATATATGTATATATATATATATATATATACATATATATATATATATATATATATATATATATATATATATATATATGATATGCATATATGTATACATACATAGAGAGAGAGATGTAGGAATACATAGACAGATGTCGATAGAATATTGTACCAACATATCTATGTAATGCACACATGCAGATATAGATATATGTAGATACATATACATAGACAGACTGATCTGACTACCTACAGGTATGATTGTATATGATGACCTGCAACACAGCCTGTCCCACCCCTCTGTCACTCACACCCCTCTGTGCCCCTCCACATCTATAGCAATATATGTACATCAATATATATATATGTGTATATGTATATGGACATATATATATATATATATATATATATATATATATATATATATATATATACATACAGATATATTTATATACATATATATATATATAGAGAGAGAGAGAGAGATGTATATAAAGTCTGAGTGAGGCACATGTGTACAGATGTATTGCAACAGGTGCCTGGTGACAAAGGCATGGAGTGAACACCAGTGTCAACCGAGTATCATACCACATTCCAGATCACCTACACCAGTAACAACCAGATATGTGATTGGCCGCCCACCACTGCATGTGTCAGGGGTGAGCAGGGTCAGAAATGTGTACAATAGTGGCCCCAATGATAGTCACAGTGGCACACTATCCCTGGAATACCTGCACATGGTATGTGTCCGCAGACATGGTGAGTCAGGTATGGACATGTAGGTCGGTGTACCCCCCACACCACATAATGGATGCCATGGTATGGACCTCACATGACAGCAACAGATATGGAGAAGGACACAGTGACATATACAACACTGTGACAATGCACTCAAACACATTACCAATGCACAGTGACTGACAACACCACAGAGTACACATATGCTACCCACATAGAGGTTACCACTCCCAGATTTACATATGGAGGTCACACCCATGACAGATGTCCAACAACCATAGTAACACCTCCCACCATCCACAACCTAAATGTCTGCTGTGTGTCGTCCGTGCCACTGCAATAGTGTGCACATGTGGAGGTAAGAGTTCCTACTCACAGATAAGACACACCCTGCAATAAACCACACAGTGTTAAGAAGCGAGACTCCCCATGAGTACATGTCACACATACCCCTGCTGAATGTTAGTCAGATAGGTAATATGCCATATGAGTCACCCTTTGTAACTGTGTGACGGCAGCAGGTACCATCACACCACATGTGTCACAATGGTCAGGGTAGCAGAACAGTACGCTGCTGTAGACACAGGGGCAATAGCATATTGTATAGTATTGTATTGTAATGTAATGTATTGTGTTGTATTGTATTGGTATGGTGAGGTGCCTCCTTCATGGAGTGGAACCACTGCTGCTGTGCGCCACTGTACAGGTACATATCCTGTAGTCAGGCTAGTGTTACATAGCACTTCTATATGTGGGTTTAGCTCCTGTCAGAGGTTATGTAGCATGCAACTGGGGATACCATCAGGTCCCATCCATGTTGTGTATTCTGCTGTCCTGCGGTGTCTCTCACCTGGACATCTGTGATGACGGGGAGGTTACAGTCAGCTGGGATAACTATGCCTTATTACAGGGGAGAGGGCGGGGTGACACCTGCACTGAACCTGTCCACCACAATGTTGTCGATATCTGTGGTGTCAGTGAAATATGTGTTGTGTACTACCTATGGGCATAGAGGATGGCTCCTGACCAGGTTGCTAACATAACTGAAGAAGGCCTCCTGGTCATCTGCAGTGTCACTCTTGATTTCCCTCTCAACGTTGCCCATGTAGTCAGTATGATGGGAAATAGATCCTTACCAGTGCTGCTCAGACATGCCCTCCCTTCAGTGAATGATGCTCTGTCTTGCAGTAGCTTCCATCTTCTGTAATACAATCTGTCTATGGCTGGGGTCCACCAGACAGGATGCTGTCCCTTTGTGGAGAGTGTCTTGGTCATATATGGGATTGCATGATCCATGCATTCTTGGAGATGTCTGTAGAAAGCAATTGTGTAGGGGTCAGCATTGTGGGTTGTATCTGCCACTGGCCCAGTGGGCTGTAAGGATACCATATCACTGTTACAAAGTGTAAAGTTTGTATCTGTAATGTTATGCACTATAGTCATCTGTGCTGGTGGTGGAGGTGGGATATGTATATCCAGGGCAATCAGTGTGTGGTCAGCCCACAGTAGTTGCCGATGTAGGCCATACAGTACCTAGATACAAAGCCCCAGAGTGAGGAGGTGCTTCTGACCTGAATCGGTGTTCTGACTGCTGGTGTTTGGTAGTATGTCGTCTGGAGTCTGCCAGGTACTGTTGCACAGTTGCTGGCCGAGCACTGATACCTGGCCATCTACATGTGTATCCACCAATAGACAGACAGATGCTACATATGTGAGATATGTTGTATCATAACAGTCGAGTAGCATGTGTAGTATGTGTGCCAAAGTCTGCTGACATATATTGCTGATACCAGGTTATTTTCTTTCTCAGGTACATGGCCCACCCGCGGAACCCCACCTACTCCACAGCTGAGGATGAGGAGATACACCAGAGCCTGGTGCGGGACTATCCAATACTCTTTTCCCGCACCAGCCAGAATCAGCAGGAGAGGGCTGCACTGTGGCAAGACCTTGTCCTTCGGGTAAATGATATAGGCACGTATAATAGGACATATGAGCAGGTACGACATCACTGCAGTGATTTAATCAGACATGTCCATCAGCGTGCGTCAGATATCCACAGGCAACAGGTTGCCACAGGTGGTGGGGTGGCTACACATCCCCCACTCACCAGACTGGAGGGACTACTCCTGAGTGTAGTGGCTCCAGCCCACCAGCAACAACAACAGCAGCAGACATGCATCATGATGGAGGCTGGAGCCACACAGCAGCAAGACAGTGAACGTGCAGGTAATATGTCATATGTATAGTTGACTGTTGTGTACACTGGTAGTTAATGCATGTGTGAGGTGTGTCCTTGGTTTGTAGCTGTCACCATAGTATTTAATGTGCAAGTGTGATATCCTCAATATTAGCTGCTGACCTGTGAAAGGCGACTGTTGTACTCCTGACCTGTATCATACTCAGTAACAATGGCACAGTTGTGCCCACTGACATTAGTTTCTTCATGTCTGCAGGACCCTCTGGTATAACTGCAATGCAGCCTATCCATGCTGGTGAGTGTGTATTAACAATTCCTGTAATAGTGTTGATAGTAATAGTACTATTTAGCTCACTTAGTAGTGCTCTTTGTATGCATGTAGGTGTGTCTGTGTCTGTGTGTTGATATCACGCATACTGAGTACTGTACAATTGTGTGAAACTGTGTGCATGTGTGCATGTGTGCACCTGTGCAGGTGTGCAGGTGTGCACCTGTGCAGGTGTGCAGGTGTGCATGTGTGCATGTGTGCATGTGTGCATGTGTGCACCTGTGCAGGTGTGCACGTGTGCACCTGTGCACGTGTGCATGTGTGCACGTGTGCACGTGTGCACATGTGCATGTGTGCATGTGTGCATGTGTGCAGGTGTGCATGTGTGCATGTGTGCATGTGTGCATGTGTGCATGTGTGCATGTGTGCATGTGTGCACCTGTGCATGTGTGCAGGTGAGTATTTGTGCACCTGTGCATGTGTGCATCGCTGGTAATGTGTAGACATTGTAAACTGTGTTTCCTGTTTCCTTCCCACAGGTTCTGTTGCTGCTCTGGTGTCATGTAGCAGGGAACCTGAGTCAGGTGCCGTGGGTACTGATAATGATGACATCGGTGTAATGGCACAGGAAGGTATGCCAGGGTCCACCATTGGTCAGCCGATTGACAGTACACAGCTGTCGACCCCATCAATGCGCACAGTTATCCTGCCAATACACCCCTTGTCACCACTGTCCCTAGGTGATGGACAGCATACAGTGGGCATTGACCAGGGTAATGTGGTATCTGTGGCACATGCCTCCCCACACAGCAGCCATGGGCATGGCCCAGAGATGGTACCACACAGACAGATGTCCAGGGGTTCTCGTGGGAGCATCCATGGGCATACTGCCCCTGTCAGACGTGCCCACAGAGGTCTTACAACCTCAGCTATGTTTCGGACTGTCATGCAGGCACAGTCACATATGGAACGGTACACCAGACAGGGTCTGAGGGAGCTGGCAGCATGTCGCACAGCCATGACTGACAATATGCATGACATTGCGGCTGCCATCCGTGATTTCACCGATGTCATAGACAGACGTTGTGGGGGCATATTAGACCGGTTCCACAACTACATGTCCATGAGCCAGGGTGATGGTGGGCGGTTGAGGCATCGACGTGGCCGTATGCCAACAACAGCAGCAGCTGGCAGTCGGCGCGGATGACAACAGGGCCGCGGCCTCCCCCGTAGTGCCAGCAGCAGCCCCAGCAATGCTGGGTCTGTGCTGTCATCAGACCGCCCCAGGAGACCACTTGCACGTGGCTCTGGCCAGGCCCGACAGGGATCTGTGTCCAGTCAACGAACACCTGCTTCTGATGACAGTACCCAGTCTGGGTTGGTACCGGATACGGTCCGTAGCACCCCTGCAAGGCACAGGTACCGTGTCCGTGGCCAGAGACACTGATCTGTATGACCTGGCAGGTACAGTCTGTGGCTGTCCACAAACACCAGTATATGGCAGCCATGAGGTGGAACTGTGTGCATCCATACACACATGCAAATTGACAACACCTAGGGCTACCGCATACACGCACACACTGCATCAACATTACCCCACCTTCTACTGCTGTCCCTCACCAACACACATACACATACATGTCAATTGGTGGTATGGGTGGCTGACTCAGGCATACCAAGTTCACACCCTGTGCATATGATGAAACTGTGCCACCTCCTGCAATCTGTAACAACTGTGCAGGTACAGGTTAACATGTTGCCGATGCACAGGGTGACCACATAGATGTGTAGTAATAGTATCATGTTGTTAACAGTACTGTGTGCTGAATTAATTGTGGGTATATCACAGCATGCCTGATGCAGTAAGTGTGTGATTGTCATGTCCTGTTGTCTACACCCATGGTAATTACCATAGTGTATCATCTGCACATGTTGGCATACTGGTGGTAATGATGTCAACAGAAGGCTACATACATAGGTAGCACAGGGGATAGGGTAATGAATGTAGTAATACACAATGATGGACATGTAAATTGCAAGTGGCATGTTGCCCACACTAGACTCTGCAATGCAGATGTTTGAGGATGTTGATATGTGTGCAGTACTACACGACTGGTACAGGACACACAGGAGCACCCTAGCACTGCATGCTCACATCTCATACCATGCTAGACAGCCCCAACACACATAACTAACTGTCACAGGAGGGAGAGTCCCCATATATGTCAGGGATACTGTGGTGGCAGGTCAGGGAGCATACATCCTACTAAGTATGGAACCACTGAGTGAAGGCTCAGTGTCTGTTATTTGACATGTGTATTACTGCAGGTATGAGCACATGGGTTTCTATCCAGTTATTGTACATCCTGACAGTACATGCATGTTCTGTACACTTGTGTGCACTGAGACTGGACCCTAGCCATCTGACCCATGTATTTCCATGTACATGTGCATAGTGCCTGCATATTTGCAGTGTTACCTACTGGAACTGGTACAGCTTGTTTGTTGTACAATGGACTACATGGAGCCCTGTTTACTGTATCTTTGTTTGCATGCATGTTTGCTTGCAATTACCCTGGAATACTGATCACACCTGCAAAGCATAGTTATAGAGCTTCTGTGGACTCCTAGTGCCATCTGCATAGCCTACTATATGTATGTCCATGTCCCACTTGACAGGTTGTCACTGTTTGTCCTGTTCACATGTACATTGCCTGTGACACAGTGCATATGACCTGCCTGGCATGTGTCCACGTGAGCAGTCATATATGCTACTGCTAACTAATCACAGGCACTACACCTTCACACATTCATCTTCTGTTGAACTACCTGCTTTGCTAGGGACAGCCTGCACCTGTCACCCCTGGCCTTTCAGATATTGGCAAAGGCTCTTGCTACCCCCATAGTGCCTATGTTAGGCAGGGCTCAAATGACAAACCCACCTTCATAGGTATCACAAGGGATAAGACACTAAGAGCAATGCTACCCAACGCCAGATGTCTAAACCTCCAGATGCATGCACCCAAAACACTCCTTGGCATGGAAAACATCGATATCTGTGCAGTAACAGATGCCTGGTTCAGGGCTACTGAGAGCACACAAGCACTACCGGGTGTAACCCGTTTGATTTCTTTGATACAGTCACCAAGGCCATTGCCGAGGAGAAGGTGGTTCACACAGCCTACCTGGACCTTGCAAACGCCTTCGCAACAATACCCCACTTGGGCATTCTAGGGAAGCTCACCAGCTTAAATATAAGCCCCTATGTCACTAGATGGATTGCACAGTGGCTCAAGAACAGAACCCACATGGTTAGCATTGCTGGAGCCATGCCAGACCCCATAACAGTTACGGGTTGTGTCCCACAAGGCTCAGTCCTGGGACCCTCTTGTTTGGTATATATTTATTGGAGGTACAGGCCAACACGGATGGACTGTGGCTGTCCAAATATGCAGATGACTGCAAACTGGCCACCATAATCGACTCTCCAGCTGACACAAGCATCTTCCAAAGGGGCATCATAGCAACAGACAACTTGTGCCAGAGCCATGGCCGTCTGCTGAACAGTGTTTAGAAGGGGAATGTGCATCCTGTAGTCTGTTCACCTAGTTGCCAAAAGGGACATTGTCCTCACACACACTAACCCCCCTCAGCCAAAAACACACACTTGCTAATTGCAGGATTCAAACCCCTATCTGACTGTTATGACACTTGAGATGGACGCATTAGCAGAGCATGCTATTTGCATTACTGGGGGTTTTCTCTTCCCCTGCTATACTTATAGAGTGCTGACATCATCAGTGTTTAGAAAAGGGAATGGGCATCCTGTAGTCTGTTCACCTAGTTGCCAAAAGGGACATTTCCCTCACACACTAACCCCCCTCAGACAAACACACACACTTGCCATTCACAGGATTCAAACCCCTACCTAGCTATGTTATGACACTTGAGACGGATGCATTAGCGGAGCATGCTATTCGCATTACTGGGAGGTTTCTTTTCTCCTGCTGTACTTATAGGGTGCTGACATCATCGGTGTTTAGAAAGGGAATGTGCATCCTGTAGTGTCTTATCCTATTTGCCAAAAGGGACATTTCCCTCACACACACTAACCCCCCTCAGACAAACACACACACTTGCCATTCGCAGGATTCAAACCCCTACCTAACTATGTTATGACACTTGAGATGGACGCATTAGCAGAGCGAGCTATTCGCATTACTGGGAGGTTTCTTTTCTCCTGCTGTACTTATAGGGTGCTGACATCATCGGTGTTTCGAAAGGGAATGTGCATCCTGTAGTGTCTTATCCTATTTGCCAAAAGGGACATTTTCCTCACACACACAAACCCCCCTCAGACAAACACACACACTTGCCATTCGCAGGATTCAAACCTCTACCTAACTATGTTATGACACTTGAGACAGATGCATTAGCGGAGCGCGCTATTCGCATTACTGGGAGGTTTCTTTTCTCCTGCTGTACTTATAGGGTGCTGACATCATCGGTGTTTAGAAAGGGAATGTGCATCCTGTAGTGTCTTTTCCTATTTGCCAAAAGGGACATTTCCCTCGCACACACACCAACCCCACTCACAAAACACACACACACACTGAGCATTTGCAGGATTTGAAACCCCTACCTAACTATGTTATGACACTTGAGACGGACACATTAGCAGAGCGCGCTATTCGGATTACTGGGAAGTTTATTTTCTCCTGCTGTACTTATAGGGTGCTGACATCATCTGTGTTTAGAAAGGGGAATGTGCATCCTGTGGGGAGGCAGACACCAAGCACACTATGGCTAAGCTGTCATTCCCTAGGGCAAACAGCCTAGTGTTGACCTCTACACCATTATGTTTAATTGTCAAATGCACATTATTTGTTGCTGATAGACTGTTTGCATATCTTTATTGCCATAGCATTCCCTTTTTGTATGAACAACTTCTGCATCTGTGGAAGATGTTTGCATATGGGAGGGATCCACTATATCACGTATGTCTCTGTAGTCATTTAACTGTGTGCACTGGGCAGACTGCTGTAATGTGGTTGGTTCCTGGCATAACACATAACAATACCAAATATGTGTGTCCAACTGCTAAACCGAGATTTGGCCTAAGTGTGTGAGCATGCCCAGTTCAGCCTTGCCATGGCATGTTGTCAAAGTGTGTGAGCATGCCCAGTGTGAGCATTCCATATGTTGGACTCTGCAGCCCACCACATTTGTGGATGTGTGTGAACTTCAACAACTATCACCCGTTTATGGTTGTGGGTTGTGTGTCATGTTGTGTAGTTACTGTACAACTGCTTTGTGTGTGAACACAACAGGATTATACTGTGCCTGCAGTGTTTGCATGGGATACTTTGCATACAGTTGTCAACATCCTTTCACACTGACCTAACACTGTAGTACTGTATAGTGTACTGGTAGTACTTTGACTGTGGTGGACAGTATCCTGGGCTTTACTGCTATCACTGCTTTACATTTCGATAGTGGGCACAACAGCCTGGTTGAGGCCAGTTGTGTACATCTGACCATGTTGCATTCTGTTCAGATATGAACTACTTACACCAGGCTTGTCCAACATTGTTAGTGTATTCCACAGCATAGGTGTACAATTGCAAACACTAGTGATGTGCCCTAGTCCATGTCTAATGCAAGTTGGAGAGTGTGTTTGTCCTTCAACACACATTGTAAGAGGAGTTTGACATGACATATGTCATGGTTAGTATACTGTGCCTCTGTCTACCTGTGACATGACAGTGATACCCAGGATAAACCTACCATCTCCCGTCCACCCATCAGGATTCCTATTGAGGAAGATTGATAAGTGACTCTATGGGTAGCCTGTGCTGAGGGTTCACTCATGGGTGGGAGTGGCTTCTGTGTTATGGATCACACAGTACAGCTTGTCCTATGTAAGTCAGTGCTGGGGTTCAGGTCTCATAGCTCACTGCCATTCAGATTGTACAAGGTGCAGCATGTTTATTGATGCCAGCAACACAGGCAACACATGGCATCTGTGCAGGCTGTTTGATACTCCTGATGAGGTACTGTTGGGGACTTTACAGTTGATGGAGGTGTCTGCTGAGGTACATCCCACAGGGGCTATTGTAGTCGATTGTACCACTGATGCAGGATGACTGCAGAGCCACAATGACCTCCCCTTATGTAGATCTGACAGCCTTCATGATTAGGTGGGTATATGGTATGTTTCTGTAAACACTACAGCACATGTTTGTCCAATGCAGGATATCTATCACCCTGTGTCCCCAGGTCTCTCATTACATGTTAACTACATAATGGGTTAACACCTATGTGGTAATTGGTGGGCACTTACTGTATATCCACGGGGGTTGACTATACACGTTTCTGCATTTAGCTTGCTGACATGGCTATGGCACCAGTTGTCTGTTTCTATGTGGCCCTTTTGTGGGATGCATTTGTCAGCTGGTGGATCATATGTGGTGAGCAGTTTGTAGTCCTCTGCAAAAATGTTAGGACACAGTCCTTCCATGTTTGCCTGTACCTATGGGACATATATACCAGACGAGGGAGATACCAGGACAAAGCCTTGTGGGATGCCAGTTATATCAGGTTTGTAGTCTGACATGGCTGAAGCATGTCTGACCATGTCTGTTCTGTCCTTGGTCTGGTTTGCAACCCCTCTACTGACATGTGGGTTTATATTTAAGCTGGTGAGCCTATCTATACTGAACATGTAGGGTATTGTATAGAAGCCTTTGCAAGGTCCAGATACACTGTGTGGAGCACATTGCCCTCATCAATGACCTTAATGACTGTTTCAATTGAGTCAAACATGGTTAGGGGCAGGATCTGCACTTGAGAAGGCCACACTGGGTTGGGTCCGGTGTCAGTAGGTCCCCAACATCCTTATGTCTGTGGTACATGCTGATCCTTTCCATAGCTGTGCAAACTGAGCTTCTCAGGATTCTGGGGTAGTACTGTTCAGTATCCATTCAGGCAACACCTTTGTTGAGAAGGACCACTGTTGTTGTACACTGCTCTTTGGGTACATATTCTGTGGTAAGGCTGACATTGAGCAGTAGTGTGGTTTGGCATTCCATTCATCTTAGAGTCCATGTTGCACTAAGCCCAGGACACCATCTCATACCATTGCTGCTGTGTGTTTTGCTTTGGAGATGTTGTCTGTTACCTCAGCATCTGCAATGTCAGGGGGCCAGCAGTCTGCTGGGATAGATATTCTGCATTCGGGGGGGGGGTTTGCACTGCACCTGCCAGGATGTATGTTGGCAATATGTGTGTGTGTTTGTGGTATTTGTGTGATTCAGGGCATATCTGTGAATTCCCAACATGGCTCCTACCATCAGTTGTGTAAGCCTTGGGATTATCCTTAGTGTCCTGTACAATTTGTATCTACATAGGTTCATAGGTTCATACTAGGCTATCCACCCTGGGCATTTGTTAGCCTAGCCAGAGTGTGTGTGGCTTTTGAGATCCCTTGCTATGTGGATATTATGGCCATTTATGATTTGCTTTGCTGTGCCTCTGTCTGGACATGACACAGTGAAGACCCCCACTGTAACTCTACAATCATCCATCCACTTGGCAAGATTCCTGTTGAACAGTGTCAGTGAGGGGCTCTGCCTAACATGGAGTGGGATTCTGGTCCAGGGTGTGGGGAGCCTCTGGATTATGTATCTGTCCCACCGGCACATCCTATTTCATTATTTGTTGAGGTTGACATCTCTCACTCTTGCAGCTCCAATGAATATGTGTTTTCTGGGGTGGAACATGTCCATTACTCCTGTGTTGGGCATGGCCTCCTACAACAGGCATGCAATGCCTCTGTGTGGGCAGTATGTGACTGGATTCAGCTGGGGTGTCTACAGCCAGGCAGCATATGACATATATTTGAGACACTTTATCCTCTTGGTGAGGTACCTTTGAGGTCTTTCTAACTGCTGCAGGTGTCAGGTAAGGTAGATCCCATATGAGGCATTGTACTAGATTATGGGTGTGATTAGAGAAAAGTATAGGGGCACAGTGACCTCTGTTGCAGTAGATGTGACTCCTTTCCTGATACGGTGTCAAATGTAGACAGTCTTCCTAGCCACATTGGCAATGTGGGTGTCACATAACAGGTTACTGTCCACTTGTGTCCCTAGGTCCCTGGTTACTCCTTCCATACATAATGGTTTACCACCTATGTGGTAATTCGTGGTACCTTGTTTGGTATTTGGACATTCATACTGTCCAGTGTCTTCAGGACGGTTGGGGGGGGTTATTGTGTGTGAGAGTGCGGTCTGTAGCATGCTACAGACTGCACAGCAGTCTTGCCTACAGTTAGTTGCACATGGGTGAACTCCACTGCCTTGTGCATTGTCAGTTACCTGGACATATGGGTGTCTGTGCTGCCTATGGATACTCACCCTCCTTTTATGTTTTGTTCCAGGTTTTGGGGCCATGACACATGGTACGTGGTATAACCTGGTAGTGCTGGTGTGCTGTCAGGAGCCTTGCAGCAGGTTTCTGTCACTGCACAGACATCGATGTTCTCTATTCTGGGGATGGCCTCGGGAGCATGCATATTGGGGTGTACACATCTGGCATTGGTCAGCATTTCCCTTATGTTTCTTCCCACTTATGTTTTCTAGGGTGGTGGGTCAGTCTTTTCAGCCTTGCCTACAAAAGGCTCTATGGAGGTGGCAAAGGCCTTATCCAATATTCAGACGCCCAGGGGTAACAGGTGCAGGCCATCCCAAGGACAGCTGCGTGGCTTGTCAAGCATGACATCCCAAGCAGACAGACATTGGATCCCCTTGGAATGACACCAGTAAGTGTGCTACTTGCTATGACTGATCATTCCGTGTTTGTACTGTGGCATTATTCTTGGTAAGGGTAGGATGCTGCGAACGGTGAGTGTCATACCGGCCTGGACTACATAATCGGATAGCTCATCTGTGTCTCTTTACATGTAGTCTAGGGCAGTACATCTCAGGTCATTCACACCAGCATGGACTATGACTGCATCATATTTCTACTTGCTTTGGAGTGACCTACATATTTCTGTTATGTGGCATATTGTGGCAGCCTACAGGCAGCTTACTGTACCCTTTCCCTTGTTCAGTCTGGTGTGCGGGACAGCAGTGTGTCTGACTATGGAGTCACCTATTACAACTGTATCAGGCATGTTGTTTCTCCTTCTGGCCTGTGACTGTTTGGCACACCAGCTTTGTGTGCTATGTGTTGCATGTGCTATGTTTGGAGGCTGTTTCATTGGGTGTCTGCTTTAGAGGCCTCTGTTGGTGTGCTGTGTTTGTGATTTCTGCCTCCGGGAATGTATTTCTGTGTTTATGTGTTTGGTTTGCAGTTGTGATAGGTCTATGTGGGTATGTGTTTGTGGTGTGTGTGGTTACCTTCTCCTACTGACTTGTTTTGGGAGTACTGAGTTGAGGGAGCTCAGCCTCCAGTTTGGATGGATGGTTGCATCTCTCACATATATTTGTATTTCTTGGGTGGAGTTGGGGTTGTCTGTGTACTTGGGGCAGGTGTAACATTGCCTCAGGATTCACAGATTCCACTTGTTGTGGCTGGCCTTAGTGGATTGCATGTGTGGACAGATTTTATTGCCATACTACTGATCAGTAATTACTTCATTGTTCATGTTTGCTCTATCATGTAGTAGCTTCCTCATTCTCTTGCATGTTTTGGTTATGGCTGGTGTCCACCATGCCAGATTTAGGCACTGTGTCTTGTTTTAATTTAGGACTGCATAATCCAAGCATTCCTGGCAGTGTTCATGGAATGGCTGTATTACAGGTTCTGAGGTGTGGCCCATATTTTGCACCTGCAGGACCTTTAATGGATTCCACATCAGTTTGGAGGTGTGCAAATATTGCTTAGCACATGTTTTCCACTGTGGTTTTCCGGCCAAGGACTGTGGTCAGGATTTGTATATCCAGTGTGATTACTATATGGTCTGGTTTTACCAGTGAGCAATACACTTCTCACCTTGACATCCCGTACCCATGTTGCTGATTATCACATCCAGTATGCTTACCCCTCTTGTGGGGTGGTACGTTGTTCCTGGGCCTTTTGGTTTGTGGATTCGATGAACTTTTGTCCTACACTGTTGCAGCTGGTATAATGCTCCCAGTCTATATGTCTGGGTATTTGCAGCCCAATATAATGTGGTTTGGAGGACTTGATATATTCATGTATTCCAGCATAGGCGGATGCAGTTCCTGGTGTTGGGCCAGTAGTCTGTAGCAGGCTATAAACTAGGGGCAGTTTTAGCCACTGTTACTTGAGCATGGCTAGTCCATGCTGCTTTTGTAGTGGTACCAACATGGGGTGTGGTTATCCTTGACAATTCTTGCTAGTCACCCTCTTTTGTAGCTTGTTCCAAGTTTTGAGGCTGTACAGCACAGTATGAGGTGTAACCTGGTAGTGTTAGGGTGCTGTTGTGAGCCTTGCCTCAGTTTTCTGTTACAGCACAGTTATCAACATTCTCCATACTGGGTGAGCTTAGACTGCATGCATCTTGCTGTTTCAACTTATCCCTTATCTTATTCTTATCCCTTCTGGTACCTATGGAGATAGGTTTGTGTTTTGAGCCTTACCTATTCAGGGCACACTGTGCGTGACAACAGCCTTTGCCAGTATCCATACGGCCTGCACTGATAGGTGCACGCCAGTCCTAGCAGGTGGTGCATCATGTCATGCTCTGCATGTCATCCCAGACTGGCACACATTGGGTCCCCTTAGAGTAACTGCGATACTTCAGTCAATTGTTGCACTTGATCATCTCGTTGTCATGTTGTGGCATGCTGCTTGTTGAGGGTAGGATGTTAGTCAGGGTCCTCAGGTGTGCATATGGTACTTGGTGTTACATTACTTAACACATAGCCATCATGCCTCAGGTGGTGCTGCAGGGCTGCCTCTGTCGGATGCGCATATTACACTTCCCTGTACATGTTTGAGAGCAGGTTGTGTCACGGTTAGGCATCCCTGTTACTATATGAGTGAGTCAGAGAGGGGTATCATTCCCAAGGTTCCTACTGAGCCAATGTATGTGCTATGCGTTGCCTCTTTGCCAAGGCCAGGGCATACTGGGCACGCCTCCTTCTGCCTACTGGGGCAGGCTCAGGTTGTTCCTCCTCCGAGTCACGCTGTGCCTGTGGTGGCCTTGGCAATGGTGGGGGGCTGTTTGGCCCAGCCCTATGCTGGTCCTGCTGCAGCTGTTTTCGCAAGATCATATTATGTAGCATAGCACATACCATGACAATTTGGGTACATGTAGTTGGTGTGTACTGCAAGGCTCCACCAGATGTGTCCAGACACCGGAACCGTGACTTGAGCAGCCCAAACACACGCTCTATTACATTACGTGTTTGTGCGTGTGCCTCATTATGGCGTTCCTGTTCAGGTGTGTGTGCGTTTCTGATGGGTGACATCAGCCACGGCTCCAGTGCATACCCTGCATCCCCCACTAGGTGTCCGTGCGGGATGTCCCCATTGGCAAATGTCTGGTACAGCTGCGTCAAATGCCAGATGTGGGAATCGTGGTAGCTCCCAGGACAGCCAGCACACACATTCATTATTATGCCCTGGGCATCACACACGACCTGGCAGTTGATGGAGGGGAAGCCCTTGCGGTTGATGTATGCCTTACCCCGCTCACCGGCTGGTGCTTTGATGTGTATGTGCGTGCAGTCTATTGCACCCACTACCTCAGGGTATTCCGCTATTTGCTGGAAGAGACGCATGTTGCTGGCCAATACCTCACGGGCATTGGGGAAGTATACATGATCACCGACATGTGCTGACATGGCATCCAGGAACTGGTGCAGTACCCTGGAAGCTGATGCCTGTGATATCCCCATCATATCGCCAGTTGGTCTCTGGAAGGTACCTGTTGCTAGTATTCTTAGGCCAACACATACCTTGGTTTCCACTGGGATGGGTTCCCCTCTGTTGGTTCTGTGTGTGAGGCGTGGCCTGCACAGCTCCACTATTTGCTGCAGGAGGTCTCTGTCCACTCTATAGCGCTCTACTATCTCCAGCTCATGTAACCCGTGGTAGGTGACCCTGGGCCTGTACACTCTTCTCCGTCTCCTCACTGTGGGTTGTCTGGCACCATCTGCATTGTCACCACCCTCAGCAAGTCGCCTATGTCTCATTATGACAGCTATGGCAGCCCCTAACATTTCTGCTCTGAGTTCAGCTTTTCAGTTTTCACTTCTGATAACTTAACTCCTGTCTTGCAGTGTCTCTTGAGAGAAACATTCTGCACTGCTGTTTGCAGAGTTTTAAGTGCTGGGCTGGCCTAGTATTCTGCCTGTGTAATTGCCTGCATCTAATTGTTTTCACCTGCTAGCTCCAGCAGTATTCCCTGCTAACTTCCTACTACATCTGTTGCTTCCTTTTTCCTTTCTGTTTCCTCAGGGTGGGGCCGTGTGCAAACCAGCAGAAACACGCTCACAGTGGCTTACACGCGCGCACACATACTTACACAGTTCAGAATCTGCTTATTTGGTTTTAAACGCGTGCACGCCCGCGCACACAGTGTTAAACATCTCCCAACATGCTCCCACATGCTGAGTCTGCCTTACACGCGCGCACACTGCCTTACACGCGTGCACACTGCCTTACTCGCGCTTCGTGGCGCGCACACGTGCGCATACACGTCCAGCAAGAAACTTTGGTGTAGGCAACAGTGTACACCTTCCATTTCTTGACTTTCTCATGTTTACTTAGTGGCACACCTCTTTCCTTGATATCTGTCTGACATCTGTCATGTAACTCTAACCTCCAATGAACTGCATCTCTTTCTACCATTCCCCCCTGTGATGTCACCTATCTCCTACCCCGTATGTAACTCTTACACTACTCAGAATGTGATCATTTGCTATGTGACAGTGGAATTCAGTATCCTTACACTCATTTGCATCAGATTGCCTACTAATGCTTAGTTACATCTCTTAGACTCAGCTTCCCCCCTTAGCAACCACTACACGGTGGCCATGTTGGTTTTGCTCTGCTGGTCCCTCCATTGACATTTCATGTATTGCATAAAACCTACATTTGTGGGTTTAAAACCTTCGTTTTTATGTTCTATGCAGCGCAGCCCGTTTGCGCGGGGCTGAGCTGGGTTTAAACATCAGCAATCGCCGAAAAAAAAATTTATATTTTTAATATATTTGCATGGGGTCACCTTGCCAATGGCCACATATTTGGCCATTGGCATGCTGCCTATCACATATGCACCCTTTATTTGGAGCTGACATGGCTCCATTGCGTGTTGCAGAAACGTACTCAGTTGTCAACTGAGTACATTTCTGCAGCTAAAACGGCTCTTACATGAGCTGTTTTGGGCTTCCTGGATCGCTAATCAGCCTCATTTGCATGCTATTCGGCTGCAAGTGAGTTGATTAGCTTATCCACGCCCACTCCGTGTAAGAGCCATTTTAGCTTGACTCTTACACGGACTTTGGGCTGTTCCTGGATCGCGAAGGCTGCATGGAGTCTTACACCACTCTTAGACTCCGTGCAAGCCTTCGTGAATCCGGCCCAAAGTCTATACCGACAATAGAGGTGGAGATGTTAGGAATAGAGTAGAAACTAGGGAACTAGAATGGATTATAAGGCTATGAGCTAACATTGGGGTAGCCTGAATGACAAAATTAATTTTAAACCCATTCTTCTAAATAGAGATTTAAAGAAATAGTAGGTAGTACCCCCTCCCCCCTCGACCTTTTATACTTGTTTATACTTTTATATTGTATGTATTAAGTTGTATGATGTGATATGCTGTTTCTATTGTCAAGCTGTTTTTAATTTTAAGCTTTTAAAATTTTTCACACTAGGTATAAAACTTTTTATACTAGGTATATGGTTTTAAGGATTAATTGGGTAGTTGATGGCAATGATAAGCTTGGTATAAATGCTGTGTTTTACTCTTCTTTGATTGTCTGATGAAGTGGCTGGTGCCACAAAAGTGCTCACCTCTTTTACTAATAAAGCTGTTATTCTACATAGCCATGGCTGCTACCTCCTGCTTTGTTTTTTACTTTTCATTTCATTGTTGTTGGAGGTAACTCTTGACAGCACCGTTTGGTTTTTACTGCAGATATATATATATATATATATATATATAGAGAGAGAGAGAGAGAGAGAGATATGTATGTATACACAAAAACACCACACACAAAATAAGTAACTAAAAAACTATTACAAAACAAACTTCATAACAAATTAGCTAGGTGAAAGAAACATGCAGAACAACCATATTTGCATGTTTTCTTTCTTTAATTGTAATAACTTCTTCAGAAATGAGAACTGAAAAATACACTTTAATAAATATAGTAAAACCTGCCAATCACACTTAAAACGTGTCCAGCAAGAAATGCAACCCAATAAGGAAACCTTTTGTTTTCAAAAAGCTAATAAAAAAATGAAAAGAGCTATCTGGTCAGGAGTGAGTGGTGCTCAGGGTAGATAAAGAGCTTTAATAGCCTTGTGGAGGGGGGGGGGACTGCTTCACCTACACCACCTCAAGGATCAGATAACGTTAAGGCTGTCATTAAAGCCATGTGAAAACTCTGCATCTGGAAATAAGTACACTCCAGTAAATATAATAAAAAAATAAAATACACTTTAAAAAAAGAAACTCTCAGTTTAAGAAATAAAATCAAATATCCCGTAAGGAATGCAGCTCAGTATAAAGACTATAGTTGTATTACAACCTGCTCACAAAAAGTAAACTGTCTGGTCAAAGCAAAATTAAGCTTGGTGGAGAGAAAAATGTTAAATAGTTATATGGTGGGGGAAGGGAATAGTTCACCTACACCACCTCAAGGCACATTCAAGCTAGGGAGAAACTCTGCATCTAACAGCAACTGCCACTTAAGTTCAATACCTCAGGAAGAGTATTATAATCACCAAAAAATGTTGGTACTTGGTCCAAAACAAAAAAAAAAATGAAATGCTACAAAATTGTTGCAACACACAGTGTTTTCACATGACATTGTACAAATCTTTGTGCCTAGTAGCTGCATTATGTTCTTTAATCCAGTCCGCCAATCTCCTTATAGTTTTGCCAAAGTAAAAAGATGAACGTGTCACAAATGCCAACATAAACTACTGAAGTACTGTTGCAATTAAACCTGGTTTTACATGTCACAAAAAAATTGTTATGCTTGAATGTGTATCGAACACCTTGGATAATGTAGGGGAAAGCCGCACACACCACAGGGAAAGCAATCTGCCAGTTGGAAAAATTGTAGAGTTGGATAGTGCAAAAAATGGAGGGTCCCTCCCTTCATAGGCGATGTGGAGAGTTCTGTTTTTTTATAACAAAAAGTGGGCTAGAAACGCAAAATATTAGAGAGCTCTTTATTACTGATGATAATGTTCCAGTTGTTGTGCAGTATTTGTTCAATACCATGCATGCCTCTGCAAATGGGGAGAGGGAAGCCCAATGTGTGGTTTATAGCCGTGGAATTGTCAGTGCTGACCTGCAGACCAGACTTAAATATGGGGGAGTTCGGTAGACCTACCCAGGAAAATCTCTTTGCTAATATGAGCCAACAAGTCTGGAGGATAGTTTATATCATTGAAAAGCCCTATCAAAAAACACATTCATCCCAGAAGACAGCCCTCGTTGACTAACAGAGAAAGGCTGATGAACTGTCCTCTGACCGCATTAGCTTTCATAAAATGTGGATGCTGACTAGAGTAGTCCAGATTGTTATTACGGTAGGTCTTTTTGCAAAATATGTTAGAGCTGGAAGATTTGGTAATCGGGTCAAGCCAAATATCAACATCCAAAACCTCTGAACTCTGTGCCCCATACCAGGAACTGTGAATGATTGGAAATTGATACTGCCAGATAAAGCAGTCAAAAGAGTCCAGCTGAGATAAAGAACTGCTACAAACAAAAAACAGGTGGAGAAGTATTATCCTTCATGCCCCACGGCATTGTCACCAAAGGTGTGTGTGTGTGTGCATGTGTGTGTGTGTGTGTGTGTGTGTGTGTGTGTGTGTGTGTGTGTGTGTGTGTATGGGTGTGTGTGCGCGTGTGTGTGCGCATGTGTGTTTGTACATGTGTGTGTACGTGTGTTTGTGTGTCAGTCTGGGAGACAGAAAGACAAAACATATAGCATTACCTGCTCTCTGTCTGTCCCTAAATGACACAAAAGTGAAACAACTTTAACCTCAAACTTTCACCATTAATAGTTCAATAGATTGTATTTCTAGTCTGATGTGTTATTCATCAAAGTTTATGTTAGTTACTGCATTTCTAGGCTCATGTCTTATTCATCAAAGTTTATATTACTTGCAGGCACAGGAGAACCTCTTAAGGTTATCTGAAGGTTAAGCTACAAGGTTTTCAGATATTCCTCATTGCATATATTAGCATTTTGTCTTGCTGGATGGCTCTGTTCTGCTTCATAGGTTCATAGGTCTTCATGCTAATGCTCTCTTATCAGGAAACTGTGCAAATTCTGCTGTGCATTTTCCTTCTCTTTGCATAATGCTTCAAATGTATCATTCATATTCTAGTCTGTCTGTTTAATCCCTTCAGCTAATTTTTGTTCTAGTGTCCGGTGGATAAATACTTGGACTCAAGCATGTACAGCTGTTCAGAAGAAAAGCCCATCCACTGAGATTGTGCAAACGTGATTCTAGTGTTGTGTTTTGTTCTCTAGCTGCATCCTACACATGCACAGGCTTAAATGTAAACTCATACACATGTGCATGCTTACAAAGCCATAGACTCAGTTACACATGCACACTATGTAGCCTCCTCTTACATATACATGGTTTTAAATAGTATCATACGTATACACATGAATGTTTACACAGTCACAAATGCAGAAGCGTACACACGCGCACACGTGCACACTAAGGAACATAACATGATTACTGCTAGCTGAAAGTTAGCTGTGGTAAAATAATTTGTCAGCAAAAGGCAATGTAGGACATAAACTCCCAAAGGGAGGTAAAGCCTTATAAACAGAATGCTGGAATCTTAAGTATAACTTTACTGTCTGTGTCACTGTTCATTAACAAAGTGATTTGTATGACAATTTATTTGCAGTAAAACTTGTTTAAAAGCAGCACACGGGGCTCCATTCCTGTTTTACTGTCTCTCTGGAATCTGCCAGAGTTCCTGCTGTCACTTTTTGTTACACAGCACACCACAGTGAATGTGTCCCACCCCCTTCCTCTTACTACCATTTCACACAGCACTCAAAAATTGAAATACAGCTGGCATGCATAAATGTAGATTAACACACTAAGATGTGTGCTGGTTTCATGCAACACACATGATATATTAGTACATCTAAAGCTTGATTAAAATTTAAAGTTTTGAGAGTCCTGTTTTGGCCATTTTGAAATCACAAAACCTGGTGGTATATCTCTTAACTACTTTGGTCAAGAATACTGGACAAAGCTAAAACTAATGGAACGAAGGCCCAAAAATCATGGGAAATTTTTAAATATTACTCCAATTGACTTAAAAAGTTAATGTTAACATTTGCAAGATTATGAATTATAAAACTCCAGTGTCTGGCATTATTAACTGTAATCCTCAGTAATTTACCAGGAAAACAAAAACATATAAGACAAATTGGAGGCATTCTGCAAACTCATGGACTTTTGAGCAATATGCCCGTTATATCCAGTGGTTTCAGTTTCATTTTTTAAGTGCTATGGGGACTCTGAGTAATGCCTACACAGCTATATATAAAGTTATCATTTTTTATGACAAAGTGATAAGGCTGTGGTAGTGGACAGTATTTGGCAGTAGACCCTGGTTCTCTTGGAGTTTTTGTCCATGTAGTAATTCCACACAGTGTAGAATAGATTTGTTTAATTACCATTACTGTACATTCCCACAATGTTACTGCTTGGTCTCCCCTATTACAATTTGACAAAAGTCGAAATGAATTGTTTTTCACCTGTCCAGGATGCATTGTAGCTTTAGTGCAAAATTTTGTTTGTGTATGTATGTGTGTGCGCGTATATGTGTGTGTGTGTGTGTGTGTGTGTGTGTGTGTGTGTGTGTGTGTGTGTGTGTGTGTGTATATATATATATATATATATATATATATATATATATATATATATATATAGATGGATGGATTTATTTAAATTTTCAGAAGGCACTAATGTCAACATGCATAATTTTAGCACCAAATGATCATCCTTGTGCATGTCGACACACACTAGGCATGCACCAAGAATGAATCTCTGTACATGCAAAAAACTGAAAAACAATCAATGAAAGAAAATATTTTTTGCAGGGGGCCATTCCCCCCGCCCCCATATGGGGAGCTGCACCTCCAAATCACCTGCTTATTATATCTATTAACTTCCAGATTGCACAGTTTTCTAGGAAAGGGCAAATTCATCAACCCTGAGAATTGTTCAATCCAAACTTCTCAACCTTATAGAGTTAAAAATCTGACCAAAGCCATAAATAATGGAACGTCAAAGTCCAAAAATTAGGCACAATTTTTAAATATTGCAAATACAAACTAAAGGAACAGACCAAAAATAAAAGGCAAAATCTATACATTCTGCAAAAATCTGTGCCAACCTTTCCCAGGTATGTGTGCGTGTGTGAACATCAAATCTCAGAGTGTGCACGTCAGCTGCTTGAAGCAGGGACAATAAGCACTGGTTTCACAGAGAGGGTGTTGGAGGATTTGGCTTGGGCACTCTGGTGAAGACTCAGCCCTACAGATGTGCCAGTGGGGAGTCTTACTGGGGACTTGGAGAGAGAGAAAGAGAAATCCAGACCCTGGACTGAGGGTATTCCCTGTGTACTGTTAAGGGAAATTGCACTTGATGCAGAGAGCTGCATCTTGAAATACTGGGTATATCCATTTTTGTGAATGTTCCTCTCCAGTGTCAGTGGTGAGGAGTGAGGATTTCAGCTCATTGATTATTGGCCCAGAGTGAGGACGTCATACCATGTTTCATCCTTTTTCTGAGCTCATCAGTAGATCATTAAAAAAGCTTAAGACCAAGCCTAACTTATATATATATATATATATATATATATATATATAGAGAGAGAGAGAGAGAGAGAGCAGTATAGATTGGTATTTGATAAACTTTGTATATTTTATTGTACTATATCATGGCAGTTGTCTTACAATTACATTACATAATACAAATATATATTTAGATATTTTAATTGGTATTCAGAGATAAACACAATCTTGTTTTACTGCAGCATATGATCATATAGCAATAATAGGGGTGTGGGTGGGTGTAAAAATTTACCCCCGGTTGGCGTGGTTTGGTCCGAGGCCAAGTCCGAGGGACCAAATGACATTATTTAAGAAAAGAAACTATTACTTTAAATAATGGCATTGTCTTGGCATCCGGCAGTTCTGAGCAACGGAGAAAGCAAGATCTCGCTATGTTAAATGAGTTCATCTCCGTGTCTCGCTATGTTAAAAAGTTATACCACTTTATAAGAGACAGTTGTTAAAAAGTTATACTAATGGAAAAGTCGACCTTTTCCATTAGTATAACGCTGGCCAATCGGGGATCATGGTATAATAATCTATATAACCTTATCTGCACTACAGTCAGTAACATGTATATTCTTAATAGCTCTGTTTGCCATTGGTATCTCCATGAAGCTACTCTCCCTGTGCCTCCTTTTTGAATTGGCACTGCCTAGAAGGAATACCTGGGCAATCACATTATGATAAATAGCATCCATAAATAGAGCTAACAAATCACTTCCCCCCTGCGTCCTCAGTTTACCATTTATACATTTTTGCATCCTTCAGCTTGATAGTATATTTAAGTTTCTCACATCAGAGGGTGTATAGATATAATGGATGCAATAACAATGGAATTTTTGTTTGAAGGCTGTTACAAAAACAGACTTAAATGTACTGCAGACATTTTCCTTTCATAAAATGTGAGATTACTTCCTTTAACTTTCTATGTACTCTGTAGAAAAATACAGACAACCAATACTTGCATGCAGTAAAGCACACATGGGAAAAGTATGCTAAAATGGAGCTTTTCAACTCTGCACTGCAGATGTATTCTGCTCAAATGGACATTTCTGACAAACTAAGTGAAATAGTTAAAGTAAATTAAAGGATTTAGAACAGTGCCATTTCAAGCAGTTTATTTTTAACAGGTGTCACTTTTGGCAGAAGAGTGACAATGGGACAGACTTTTTTCCTTTGAGATGGTATGCTTTTTATCATATCCTAAATTATTTTTTATTGAGCAAGTCATTAAACTGGAAGTAACATTTCACAGAGTGTAAGCATCTAGTAAATATATTTATGTGATTGTTTCTTCTTTATGCTTGCAAACTTTACATGGCAACAGTCTGAGTTCCAGTAAAAGTGTACATTTTGTACTAGAGGAGGCTGATACGCAGAGCTTCTATGAACTGACTGTCATATGCTGAGCAAAAATTTTAACACACAGTGTTCGGCCAAATATCTATAATCTTTGGAGGCTCTAGATTCTTTAGTGGCTTAATCGATAAGATCTTGCTAATGCCTGGTACAGCTGCCAGCAGATTTTAAATGACACATACAGATAAGTTGTTCCGCTGAAGTCAGACTCTGTGTATTAAGCAAGGGGAGTTTTAAAACATGTTGATGTGGTTAGACTTAACTGCTGCAGGAACAGTCCAGGCACAGGCTTTACGTGGGATTAATGACTGTATATAAGAAAGCAGCTCTCAGCAGCACTTTAGGAAAGACGGTTCTGCAAACACATTTGATTCCTAGAAAACAGCGCTCAGCTGTTGCTGTTGTTTTAAAATGAGAACATTCTGTAGCAGCTAAAATGACAAGACTGCTTTCAGACCAGCTTTTTGTACTACATTTATTTGGTGAATAAAACAGAGATGTAACACACACATTGGAAGGGGGACATGTAAGTAACTTCGAACTATCTGTTCCATCAAGTGAACAGGGGAACACAGAGATAAGGCTAAGCCTTATTTTCCAACAAGTGAACAGGGGGACAGGGACATAAGGCAGAATCACATGTTCAAATAGGTGAGAAGTGAACATGGAGCTATGGCTGAACAGTATACTCCAACAAAGCATAAAGGGCAGTATGGAATAAAGGCTGAGCCATGTGTTCCAATAAGTGTACAGGGGAACCTTGAGCTAAGGCTGAACCTAGTGTTTCAACAAGTAAGCAGGAAAGCCTGAAAGGCATCAGTGTTTACATACCCTGTTTATTTACTTGGCCTACCTACCTGCATGTGCTCTTCACAATTAGACTGGTTTGACATCACTCTCCATATCCTAACTTGTGTGTGCGCGCGTGTGTGTGTATATATAACAAAGATGTCTACTGTTTTTTTTCCAACTGCCACTATTTTAGAATTGTTTCAATATCCCCCTTTGCTCAAGTGAAAAACACAGAACACATGATACCCCATGATTCATGTATCTCAGAGAAGCATTACCATTCAGTGTTTTTCAGAGAAAAGAGAAAGGTCTGGCAATGGATAAGAACCCTGAGAAATATTGTTAAGAAGAATTTTATGCTAAAAGTGGTAGACCATGCAAATACAGTGTTACTTCTGATCGAAGTAAGAGAACTTACAGTAGTGTCACAATGTGCACTCCCTGTTACCCAGTAACAAAAAAAAATGGCATTTTTTTGAAATGTCAGCATATGCCAGAATTTTAGTCACAGGTAACATTTTTTTTGTACAAAATGACAGCTAAGTCAAAATGTCAACAATTCAGTCATCATGAACACACTGGCACTAGGCTCAAGATAAAAAGGTACATATATGGGATGCATACATTTTTGAAATGGCTATGCTATACAAGTAGTCAAAGTGGCAATGGCCATAGTACATATTCACAATGGGTCTACTTTGTTTGATAGAAGACACATTTCACTGAAACTCATTTTGTCGAAGCCTCATTTTACTGAAAACGAATTCCCTGAGCACAATTCACTGAAAGCTCACTTCACTGAAAACACATTTGACTGAAACTCATTTAGTCTAAACAGGTATATGCCCTGTTCCCCACTGTAGTGCGGTCCTGGAGTTAGTATATATAGTTAGGGGGGTATGCAGGGCACAGTTTGGGTATATATTATTTTCTGGAAAGAGTTATTCATTTGACTTGTAAGAATCTATGCCTATGGTTTACAACATTTAAAATAGGTGGGGTGTTATGCCCCCACACCCCCTTACTATATATACTAACTCCAGGATTGCACTACAGTGGGGAACAGGACATATACCTGTTTAGACAAAATGAGTTTCGGTCAAATGAGTTTTCAGTGAAATGAGCTTTCAGTGAATTGTGCTCTGGTAATTCATTTTCAGTGAAATGAGGCATCGACGAAATGAGTTTCAGTGAAATGTGTTTTCTATCAAACGAAGTAGACCCATTCACAATATATATACACAAACTCTGTCAGATCTTTACTTTCTCATCACAAGTAGGAAGTAAATGAAGGCAGAGATAAAACAGAAATGTAGCAATACCAATACACAGAGAAGGGAGAATACAGGTGGTGGTTGCATATCCAGCATTACTGTCAGTTCAGTTTGAGAGTTGCCCCTCATCAATTTTGCATTTTTGTTGTTTGCTATAAATCTATTTTAAAACTATTCTGTTCTTCAGTTTATTAAATATGTTGTTGTTCTTGGTATGAAATGCATTTTAATACTACTCTCATGTTTATTTTATTCAAAATATGGTTCTTCTATTAAAGCATACAGTTCTAAAGGCCATTGTATTGAGACTAGTGTGCAGAGTTGTCTAGGACCATGGGTAAAATGACATGTACTCTGAAAGTCTTCATATCTTTTTGACAGAGGCAATGGAGACTTTGGAGGTTAAATAATGAGGTGGGAGTTGTAAGGGGCTCTGCTTCCAATAAGGAGTTTGTGTTTGTATGGTGGACAGTGGGTATTTTAAAAGCTTTTATGTGCTTTGGTTAGTAAAATGTGGTGTTGGGGAGCAGAGAAACAGCATTTCCAACTCCTCAAGATAGAATGTCATTAAACTATTTTTGATAAGTCATCTACTTTGCCATTTTGTGCCTTGTTTAAGCATGAATAACTTATAGACTGACATCATATTCCCTCGCCACCTGTTCTCTTCCAAGGCATATGTACTAAAACTTGATAACATTGCCTCACAGGGATTTTAATGGGAGGCACACACATTTAATTTGGCGAGTCTTCCTTTTACTCTGATGTGCATTGACTCTGATACTTGATTACATTAAGAGCAGTGGTGCAGGTCTCAAAATAAATGCCTTGAAAGTACTCAGAATTGTTATACTTGTAAATGGTGGATTATGCATACATTGGGCCCCAAGCTGTTTCCAGTACATGAGATCCCTACCACATACTTTTTTTTAGGGTGCAGTGTATTTTCTTTTCAGTCAGTGCCACCCTTTACTTAATAGAACTTGCTCTGATGTCACATAACCTTAAGAAATTTTAGAGCTTTAGATTAAATGGTCTGTCAATGATCTCTTGATTTTATCAAATTTGTATGATTACCTTCAAAAATACAGCTGGGGCAACTGGTTGAGGGGTATGCTTGGAACATAGTAAGGATTCTTTGAAACATGTTAGCTAAGTAGTTGTAGACTATAAACATAGAATAAAGAGCTTCTCAATGCTGGTAACCAAAATTAAGGCAGTTAACACCTTACTGCTCCACTCACCACTACAGGGCAGTGCTGTGTTTTCTGCCATGAGGATATGCCATTATAAGAGTTTGTTTGTGTCTTTCGGCATTTCCCGGTTAGGGGTCGCCACAGCGGAACTCCGGTCCGCTAATGATTGGCAGTATAGTTTTACGTACTGGCTTGCTGGGCCTAACGCACAACCTTCAACGAACGAAAGCCCATTCATGCATGTCGCCACAAAGAAGACGCTCTAACTGAGAATAGAACGGGCAACATCTAACTGTGAGGCGACAACGCTACCGCAGCTCCACCACCGCAGTCCATATGCCATTATAAGAGTATGACTCCTAATATCAAAGATGAGGTAAACTGGCGATGTTGACTAACAAACTGGAGCACTAACTATTGCCTTAATTTCATCTCATCCCACTCTTTACTCCTGTGCATATAGTACCGCATAAACCCAGAAGTGCCTGTAAGTTTCTGTAACACCTATAGGCAGTAGGCACCTAATTAATATAGTAAATAAATACCATCTGTAAATAAGTCTCAGCAAATTCAGATAAGCTCTGGATGTTACCTCCCACCTCATCTTATACAGGCAGTGGCAATATGTTTTTTTTTTCATCACCTCAGTACTAGCACTAGTGCCAGCTGTGTAACAGTGGACAGTACATTCAGTGACCCTGCCAATAACTGTAAACATCTGGGTATCATGAGATCATTAATGCGAAATGCTCTTATGGGACACAAATCAAAACAACTATGTTCTCATTTCAGGAGAAAACTGAGATGTTATTCATTCTAATTCAGGAAGATTTGACCAAGGCACTGGAGAACTTTACCTAATTATTTTGATAAGTTCTGTGGGATCTTTTGCATCACCTGAGTTCCCACCAGGTCATGCACCTTATTCAAGGCCCTGCTACTGTTTTGGGAGTGTGGAAATGACATCTCAAAGAAGGTTGCTAGATGTAGGAGCATGCATCCTCTCCTATTGGCTCATACTGTATCGGGTAATTGAGACAACTTGTGTTAAAAGTAGAAGAATTTTGAGCTCTATTCCAACAATGCGTGCATGAGAGAATGCTTTATTTTACACACTTTTTTATTACATAATGCTCTGAGTAGTGTAGATGAACTGTCAGCCAGTCTTTAGGACATTGTGTGTGTGTGTGTGTGTGTGTGTGTGTGTGTGTGTGTGTGTGTGTGTGTGTGTGTGTGTGTGTGCGTGCGTGCGTGTGTGGAATGTGTGTGTGTGTGTGTGTGTGTGTGTGTGTGTGTGTGTGTGTGTGTGTGTGTGTGTGTGTGTGTGTGTGTGTGTGTGTAAATGGGGGGGTTGCATTGGACGTGTTGTTTTGTATGGGTCTGATAGCAATGACGTTACTGTTGCTGTCATCTCCATTTATTTGATTGAAATCAAATATCTGAAGTGTGCATATTCAACAAAGCAGTGATTGGTGGGCACACATGTATGTGTGGGGGGTGGGTATATGTAGGCAGTGGAAATTACTAAGGCCATCATTATTTTATTGCACTCAGACACTGGAGATGTACAAATTCTTTATAATTTCTAGGAACCATGGCTGGCTGTGTGTGAAAATTACTGACCTTGTCTCATTTGGTATCATTTGGTATCTGAGCCTGACAGCAACAATGAAAATATATATATTGTCCATTTGGTCTTTCACTTCAGTCTGACTCTAACATCAGATGGTGTACAGAACATAGCTGTCTTTTGGAAGTAGAGGGGAGGAGGCATGAAGTATATACATATAGCTGCAACAAATTGAAATATATGACTGTGGCCTTTTTTGCACAAAAATAATATATTTTTGGGAGGGTAGGGAGGTAGCCACTTTTCCTAGATATGATTTACATATTCTTGCAAACATCTATTTTGTCAGTTCAGTGAGAGTTACTGTTATATCAGCTTTGGACCTAATGTTTCCTTCCTGGAAAGAAAAGAATAAGACTGAATTTATTTCTTTGCTCATTATTAGAGCAAAAGGTGAGGAAAAAAGCTTTAAAATGCACATCAGCGTATCAGGGACCCCATTGCTCATGTGCCCCAGATTAACTCAGCTACTTCCTCTGAACATATTAAAATGCAGTCTTGGCCAGTAACGGTATGTTTAAAGGAAGGGGAAGAAAGCTGAAGAATAAGGCAAAGTGTGAAGTAAATCAAGGAAGGAGTTAATCCATCTGGGTGAGGGGGGGGGGGGGATGCCAGTATGGGGAGAAGCAGAGAAGCCACTAATGAGGACTCCATGGAATCCTTCGTTTAAGACTACATTTCATCTAATTCCAACCCTGCTAATTATAATTGGACTTTTGAAATGTATATAATCAATAAAGTAGAATGAGTGGGTACTTATGCAGTCTGTGAATGGAAATGACTGACTCCGCAGTTTAATCATAAGTCATGGTACTGCTGTAATATATCAACATCCGTTCCAATTAGTCCTACCCCTTCACTTGTTTCCTGTAGCCCACAACAGTGTGTCTTATTGTTGCTTGTGTTCATTTTCTGTTTTCTTTCATCCAGACACTAGCTAAGGCTCTTGCCACCCCTATAGTGCCTTTTGTAGGTAAGGTTCGAATGACAAATTCACCACCGTAACAGGTACAAGCAAGCAAAATCTGAGGGTAATGCTACTCAATGCTAGAAGTCTAAATCTCAAAATGCACTCACTCGAGGCACTCCTTAAAATGGAGAACATCGACATCGGTGCAGTGACAGGGACCTGGTTCAAGGCTCCAGAGAGCACCCCTGCATTGCCAGGTTGTAATTCACACCATACCTTTCGGCCACCTAACCTGGACTGAAACACTAAAGAGGGAGGCGTGTCTATATTCATTAAGGATATCCACACCTTCAGGCTAGTTGCTCAGCAAAATGCATCCGAGATTATCCAAGTGCAACTAACTCTGGGCAAGATCGCAATCCAAATTGTAGCTTGCTACAGATGCCCCATCATGCCCCAAGATTCCTACTCCTCATTTCTTGATACACTGGAAAATATTAGGGTACAACCTAACACCCTAATAATGAGCAATTTCAACTACCCCACCATTAACTGGGAAAACTACTCATGTACCAACTCTTGTGCTCAACGTTTTCTGGAATTCATAAATTCCAATGCCTTGGATTAACTTATCCACACCCCCACCAGGGGCAGCAATATCCTAGACCTGGTCATTACCAACATGGGCAACTGGTGTTCCACACCAGAGGTCAATTCCTCGTTGGTCAGATCCGACTACAAGCTAATCACCCTAGACATCCACATCCTGCCCCAACCCCATTAGGGAAACCACAATAAAACTTTTCTCCAAAGCCAACTTCACGCTTCTTAAGACAGAAGTGGCAAACTTCACGACACCCATGCTGACGGACATTAGAGGTACAACTGCTGAATCCTACACAAATCACTTTATAAGCACTTACATGAGTGCATGGATTGTGCAATCCCTAACAGAACCAAGATGCTATCCTCCAAAAAAAGGAAGCCAATCTGGTGGTCCCCTGCCATAAACAAATTCTACAACAGAAGAAAGAAACTGTTGCAAAAAGGAGTAAAATCCCATAATTGGAGGAATTCCCTGGTCAGCCTCAGTAAGAAGCTGAGATCCCTCATAAAATCCTCCAAAGCTAGTTACAAAAACAGAATTGCCACTGATTCTAAAGCCAACCACAAAGCATTCTATAGCTATGTCAAGAATCTCAATGGCAACACTCAGATCTGCTCTGAGTTACAGCACAATGGCACTAAATGTACAGAACCAACTGATATTGTCAACATCCTGGCAGATAGGTTCAGTGCTAACTTTACCCCCCCCTCTCATCCCCTAAAGGGCCCATCTCTATACCGGAAGAATGCAAAGTTCCTGTAATCATGGCTGCACAGGTAAAAAATACACTCTCCAAAGCCAAGAACACAGCATCCATGGGACCTGACAACATCCCAGGCTGCGTTCTACATGAACTACAGAATGAACTGGCACCCCACCTAAGTACCATGTTCAATCATAGCCTCACCTCAGGCTTTGTGCCCACTGAATGGCGCACAGCGACGGTTATCCCACTCCACAAAGGGGGAGCCACCATGGACCCCGGTGACTACCGCCAAATTAGCCTGATGAGCCTGGTCTGCAAGGCTATGGAATGTATCATCATAGAACTTATAAACAATGACATTGGTAATCTCCAAACTCTGGACCCCACCCAGTTTGGGTTTGTAAAAGGCAGATCATGTCTCCTAAACCTGACAGACTTCTTTGAAGCGGTCACCAAAGCCGTAGATGATGGTAAGGTGGTTCACACAGCCTATCTGGATCTTGCCAAGGCTTTCAACACCATCCCCCACTCTGGAATTATAGATAAACTCACTAAACTAGGTATAAATCCCTATGTCACAAGATGGGTTGCCAACTGACTCACTGACAAAACCCACACTGTAAAAGTAGCAGACTCCAAATCCAACTTCAGACCAGTGACAAGTGGAGTACCACAGGGTTCAATCCTGGGTCCTTTCCTCCTTGGTATCTACTTCTCTGAAGTACAGGCTAACACAGAAGGTCTTTGGCTAACGAAGTTCACAGATGACTGCAAACTAGGAGCCATAATAAAAACTCCTAATGATGTGGACGTCCTACAAAAGGGCCTCATGGAGACAGATGCCTGGTGTCAAAGCCATGGCCTCAAGCTCAATGCCAAAAAGTGCATTGTCATCCCTTTTTGGTAAAAACTCTGTACCCATGAACTACCACATAGGCAGTAGTCTCCTTAACACCGAAAGTATGATAAGAGACCTTGGGACACAGGTGGACAGTAGTCTCTCCTTTGATAATCACATTGCCACAGTAGTCAGGAAATCCTTCTACATGGCACACCTCATCACAAATGGTTTCTCATCCAGGAAAAAAGAGCTCACTGTTCCCCTCTACTCATCACTCATTAGACCCATTATAGAGTACAATGCCCCATTTGTATGTACCTCACAAGACATCTACAACAACTGGAAAGGCCGCAGAAATACCTCACAAAGAGGATTACTGGCCTCAAACAGATGCCCTACACTGACCGACTCAAAAAACTCCAGCTTTTCTCCATCACATACCGCTTACTCAGAGACGATTTCTGCCTAACATACAAAGCTATGTCAAACCCAGAGCTGTTGGACATGCTCCACTTAAAGAGATCCCAATTCCTCTGAGCTACATGCTCTAGGGACCTAAACATTGTCACCACAATAAACAGAACATGCTGGAGGGATAGATTCCTGTCCCAGAGACTTCCCATACTCTGGAACAGACTACCTATCTATATCAAACAAAGCTCCTCATTAGCACTCTTCAAGAAAAATCTTGATGATTGGATGGGAAATAGGAAATTCACCCCGGGGATCACTTCTGTGGCTCTGCTCGATAGGGGCACAGGAAAATAATTTTCTTGGGTAGTGAAAGCCAGGGTACCTTTTGGCTAGGCTTATATAGGCCTTAGGGCCAATAGCTTAGTACCTACCTATGAACCTATGAAAATATAATCCAACCTCTGAGCAGCTTACTCTAGTAAACTTAAAAATAACTGTAGTACTGCTTCATCTTTAAGAAAAGCTAAACAAACCTCATTTTGGAAGATGACACAATACAGTTCTTGCTGACATGGATGTCATTTTCCTGAATGTTTTTGCTCGATATAAACATGGAAGTGTTTTAGTTCTCCCTTGAGATTAACTTTGGGTAATATTTCTTTTCTTCTAAGGATTTTAAATAAAGTGAAAATTAAAACATGCCAGTAGCATCACTGTAAACTGTTGTTATTCTTGTCAAATTAGTTTCAATAGGATCTATAGCAGGAAGGAATGACTTCACTCAAAGTGTTTCAGTTGGCGAAGCTCTTCATCATGATAAGCACTTTCACTGATGATTCTTTTAGGCTGTTCTCCTTTTCCTTGAACACTTAGGCTTCATCAAGCAATCTGCTTCTTTCTTCTTGTTCAGTGTCTTTAGAATAATTGTACTGATTATTCAGAGTGTCAAGAAAGTGATATGTAATGTTTGGTGCATTTGTTAGGAGTAATCATTTGATGAATAAAATTATAAGAAAAATGTAACAAGCGAAAAATGCCTGAAACTTTGCTGGGCCTTTTTAGACTATAAGGTGCTAAGTTGTAGCTTATTAGCTTATGTCACAAGGTGGCTTTGTATATAACAAATGCAGTGACATTACTAACACCCCACTCTGCTCCTGATGTTGCTCTCCGTGGACTTAAGCACCTTGTTAGTTCCCTTTACAATTCACATCATTGCTTTTGTGTTCACTGTGAGTAACTATACAAACTCTACCTTTTTTTTTAGCGGAGATGCATCAAGGATGAGAAATGTGAAAAAAGATGTATATAAAATCTGCATTTTGTTGTAAATATACAGCAAAAAGTGCAATATAATATGAAAAACCTTATTCAAGCTTGCAGCAAACAGTTAACAGTTGTCCTGCTCAGCTGTAGGATAAAATATAAAAATTATAAAATGTAAAAAAAAATGTACAGAACTTTTTTTTTTTTTTTTTTCAGCAAAAATGTAAATGTGGAAAATGCATACGGTACAACACAAAATCTTACACAGTCTCTCTTATTGACAATAGCAGGTTTTTGTGCTTCTTAGCAATTACTGACATTAAGACTTTACCTCATATAGCTGGACCATTCTATGATGCTGATTTAATCTGAATTTAATCATGCATTAACTAAGGAAGCAGGACCTTATTCACCTGGTGTAGGAAGGGGGTAATAAAAGAAGCCTTTGCTGATATCATACCTCCAAGTGTTGACTTATTCTAGTATACCCCTAATGAGATCAGGTGGAGTGATGTTCTTCCTAGATAATCCAGTCCAACAGACATATTTATTTCATTTGCTAGTTGGAAGTTCCTGATGAAGTCTTTTTTTGGGAGATGAAAGAGATCAATGTTTTATGGTTTGTTTGTGTCTTTCGGCTTTTCCCGGTTAGGGGTCGCCACAGCGGAACTCCAGTCCGCTAATGATTGGCAGTTGATTTTTACATACCGGCTTGCCAGGCCTGATGCACAACCTTCAACGAAGGTACGCCCATTCATGCATGTCTCCACGCAGAAGACGATCTAGCTGAGAATCGAACCGATATTAAATTGTTTGTAAACCATTTGTGGACTGTCTGTGGCATTTATTTTTAATATTTTCAAGTGTTTTTGGTTGACGCTGCACCTATTTTGTATCTTCCGACTGTCTACCAATATTCATCTTCATTTATCCGGTACTTTCTAGGTAATAGTAAATAGTTTCTGATGATTTTATTGCTAGGGTTACTAACAAGATAGACATTTCTTTTCCATTTACCACCTGTTTGCACTTATTTTACATTCCTCTGTGCAATTGCACATCTGTTTATATATTTAATTATTAGCCTGTATTGTCTATTTTACTTAAGTAAGTAATATTTATTCAATTTCAAAAGCTTGTGGCTTATTGCTTAATTTATATAAGGTTGAATGCACTGAAAGGGCAAATTTTGACAGTTGGCATCTGTATATCAAAAAGAGAGAGGGTATTTGGTAAACTAACATAAGATAATGGATTATAGGTGTCTAACTTTTTAGGAGTCATTTGTTAATTGAGACATGGATGTATCTGACTGATGGAATAAACCCCTCTAAAAGCAAGAAGGAGTTTGTGGTACTGAAATGTGTTATTATCCTGATATAGAAAATGTGTGTGGATGCAATTGGCTGTAGACACTTTTACTCTAGTATGTTAGCAGTATAAGGCACCAAGCTCAGTGTGAGGTGGTGAGTTCCTGGAAAGTCAATGTTTATGGCCCAAAATCTGGAGCTCTTTAGAAAAACATATGTGAGTATGGCTACTGCGAGTCCTACACAAAGTCAGCAGTGTTTGCTTGCCATGCAGTCTTAAGCCCAACCACTTCATTACTAGGTTACAATAATCAGGCAGGGATGATATTTTCTTTTGGAATCTTCATATGGATCTGTGATTGTGCCACCCCATATGATTAATTACACTATTATTTATTTACTCTTTGTTGGCTGGGTTAGTCTCACTATGCCAATGTCCTCTTTTCAGGGAAGTCCCAATGTGGTATTCATACTGACTAGGGGAAATTTGGCCAGGTCACCAGTGAACTTATCTTGCTCTTGTTGTGATAAGTGCTGTGGGGTCTTTTATACCAACCTGAGCTACCTCCAGCTAAGACAGATGGGACCTCAGTTTAATGTCTGACTGGAAAGATGACCTGAAATCCTAGCCTGGGCACATGCCTTGGTATTGCAGGTACTTGATGGCGGGGCATACTGTACACACTTATGGCCTTCTGACATCACAGGGACTTCTGACATCACAGTTGAATAAGCAGCATACTAAGCGATTGGCACAGTGCAGGGACATTTAACCTTTCATTCTGATACCATCCAATGGAGGCAGTGGGTGTAGAATTTGGGCCTATTAGTACCTGCAGATCTGAAAGTGAATCCATGGTAACCTTTGACAGCTGAGTCTGCAGCTGTTGGTGGTCTGAGTGGTAAACACTGAGCACTAAGAACTGAGCAGTGAGCATTGTGATTGGTGCTGCAGAAATCAAGACAGGGAGGCAAAGGTCCCAAAGCAAATCACAAACATGTAATGTTATCCCTTAATTGCATGCTGATCAATTATATTAATTTGATTCTGAAGGAAGGCCACACCTTTGCATGGTGGATGTGGAAGTTTTTGCCCCCTCTCCCATATGAAAAAAAAGGTGTCAAGTCATCCATTCATTCTGCTGACAAAGAATGCAATTTCATTTATCAGTCCAAAATGACAAGAAGATTAACTTATGACAGCTGTGTGCAGGGTATTCATTTGTATAATCACATCACTTGTCAGTAAGTGACAATCAACTGAACCTACTGGATTCAAAATCGCAGTTTACCCCAAGGATCTGTGATTTTGAGAAAAGAACATTTAAGCAAGAGGAAATAGGGTCCATTGTCTCTGCATGGGAGTGGGAAGGGCTTAACTGAACTTCACATAGGACTGTACTTTTGATAAATTGTTCTGATCAGATTTGCTATATTGGCATTAACTGAAAAGGAATACAATTTCATGTATTGCATCTATCTGCAAATTGGCACTACTGGTACGGCCACAGTGTCTTTACAGTAGCAGAAGGAACTAAACAGATCTATGATTTTGACCATCAGTCAATATTCGAGCCCATACTTTCAGGGCTCATATACACTGGAGCTCACTGTTTTGTTGTAAATCTGACTTTGCTGCTACTAAATTTATTTATTTATTTTACAATTGTTGACTGGGAGTGTCTGACTGAGCCAAAAGCCCTTTTTCAACAGAGGCCCGGGGGAGAAAAGCTCCAGAATAATTCAAATAATTTTACAATTACAATGCAGTTTAAGAACTAATGCAGTAATCGGTAATACTTGAAAGACAAAACCAAAATAAAATGCCAACAGTACTGTGTTACAATTTCAGATAAGATGACTAAGAAGTTACATGGGAAGCAAAGGTAGGTTGATGTTTATGCTTGTTGTGTAATACATGAACTGTACCAGTAACCTGGGAGGTATAAGCAGCTTAGCAATGAGAAAGAAAGTGAAGAGGTGGATAGGAGATAAAGGAAGGAATAGACAAATAAGGATAGAAGATGATTATGAGAGAGAAATGTAAGCAGAGAAAAGAATGATGGGTAGTTTGTTAAGAAGGACACATTCAGGGAGGCTGAGAAGAGTTGCAGATCCAGTGCCTTATAAAGTACGTTTTGTGGCCAATTTAAATTGTTTGGGATATGTTAGGGATCTTCTTTTAAATGGAAGTTTGTTCCATGCTAAAGATATGTGGTAGCTGTATATGTTACATCCAGTTTTGGACTTGGGTTCATAAGATAGGCTCATAGGTAGGTACTAGGCTATCGGCCCAAGGGCCTACGTAAGCCTACCAACAAGGTTCCCTGGCTTACGCCACCCAAGAAAGTTATTTTCCTGTGCCACTGTCGAGTAGAGACACAAAAGTGATCCCCGGGGTGTATTTCCTATTTCCCATCCACTCATCAAGATTTTTTTTGGGTTTGTATATTTGTAATAGATCGTGCGGTTTCAAATATTGACATTTCTAGGAAGTAATTTGTTTTGTTTTTCAGTACCAGTTGTCAACAGAATACTACAATGAAAAACATTTTTACATTTTACACAATAGTGCTATTTATCCAGTACTCCTACAGCTAGTGCATGCAGTGCACATAGAATGCCATGCATGTATATTGCATTCTGTTTTCTTTGGTCTGTCCCCATTGGCCTACTTAATCAAGACACCAAAAGCCCTTCATCAGGTACCCTCAGGAAAGAATGCCTCTGCTGCTTTAGAAGACCAGCTGCATCAGAACAGTGGAAGTCTCTGGAAAGGTACATAAGAGGGTGCTTGCATATTTTAAAGGCACTGTGCTGCACTTGGATCTCGGTGGGTGGGTTTCCATTTTCTTTTTTGTATTACTTGTCTTTTTCCTTACATTAGACATGAAGTCTGGTATATACAGACATTTTCATAGAAGCAACAATGGCAGTTGTAAAACAATAATGATTCAGACCATTAACATAAGTAACAGGGAGTATTTGCTTGTTTTTTAGTAAATAAGCCAACTTTTTAAATAATTTTTAACTCTATAATATCTGCGTTGAACTCCCATATACTCTCAGAGCGTGAGAGGCTATGGAGTTTTGTGCAAGGGATGCAAATAAGTGAACTGCACATTGGAAGATAAGAAAGAACTGAATGCATTCAGAAAGTAGCAGCCAGCCTGCAGTTAAAACATTGAGATGAACAGTATGATAGATAAAGATACAATGATGAGAGGAAAACAGTTTAACTATTGTAAAGCACTACGGTAGTAGTTTATACAACAACTAATTTATGCAGTGATGATAGCATAGCAACAAACTATTATGACTTACCTTTTAAAAAGTATACCATTTAACTATAGGTTTCCTTGCAGAAGACAGCATGTGTGATTTGGTTTAAATGATGAATCTAACTCACAGTGGAGTACATTCGTAAAACAAAACTGTAATGAGCTTGTCAAGAGAAAACTGGGACTCAAGAAAGTCTGAACACATCAAGCAGCGTGCTGTTTCAGTTGTTCTGAATTCTAATATGGTTTGACTTGGTCAAGATCAAAGTTTTAATTCTCCATATGCACTACACAGAGATTGCTAGTTCAGTTTTGAACATCACACAGAGTTTCCAGCTAATTCGGCTGCAGCCAGGAGGCAGTGCTTCTACAAAGTAAAAGAATTGCCTACTCATAATATTATAGACAGTTTTATAGTTAGAAAGTTTATTTGTTTTCATTTCTTAAATAGTCAATTTTGATTGCACTTAAACTGTTTTTAGTGGATGCCATAGTAGAAACATCCACATAATGACAATAGTTGACGTAATACAGGTAAATTCAAATAAAGGGTAAGAGGCAGTAGCAGTAAGTAAATTCAACCATTCAAATAAATGTGCAATTTAAGGTGTTTCTGCATTAAAAAAACTGCATATTGTTTTTACACTGCAATAGGGATTTTTTATTTCATTTTCATAATTTAACTGGACTGGTCAACCATGACCTGGGCCATAGTGACAAGAATAAATGTAATGTAGAGGGTAGTGTGCATACACAAAAGTGTATAGTATAAAGTTATTCAGACATTTGAAGACAAACAGATTCACCAGACTGATAAAAGTATCACTTTCTAATGCAAAAAAATGTGTGTACAGGAAAATTTAATGAAGAACAGCTAAAAAAAGGAATACAGGCAGTGATTCAGTTCTTGTTGCAGATCCAGGTTGCAAGATGATGTGCTCTGAGAACATATCTAAAGGTATTTCTTGGGGGTAAGCTGCAGGATTGTAAAGACGAAAGAATTCCAAATTATGGGAGATATTAGAGTTTTCCGATCCTTTGCATGACCATGAGGTCAGTATGAGATGAAAGCTGTCAAGGGAAGGCTTCAAGCTTTTATTGTATTTTCCATCTAAAACTGTGAATCCTGAGTATGATTTCAGGGCCACAGGTAATTAAGAAGCTCCATTTTAACTTTAATATGAATCCACTTATGTTTGTAGCAAAGCTGAGACAGTACACTCTAGCTCTGCACTGTTACAAACCCCAGCAGAACATTAATAGCACCAGATACAGCCTTGTTCATATTTTCTTCCTCTGTCATTACCCTGTTAAGAAAAGCAATGACAAGAGAGAGGTATGCTGCTCAGCCAGGCAGAGAATAGTTTTCAGCGGGGAACAAGCTGTCATATGCAGTAGACTAATCTGTCATCTCACATCCCAAGGGGCCTCATTACCTAATGATGGTGCTCTCTCACAGAGGACACTGGGGTGGGGGAGGGGCTCTCCCATGTCTGTAGCATTACATGGCATTTCTGAAGGTGCTGCAAGCACCAGTGAATGGGAGAACCAAGTTTACAGTATATTTTCTTCTTTCAGAATGTGACATTCATAATCAAAAGCTGAGATATGTCTTTGTTTAAAACTGGAATAACCACCGTCTTGCTCAGTAATGCTGTCCTTTCCTTTATAGTTTATTTGCTAGTTTATTTGTTTATTTTTTAATTGGATTGACCCAGACAATATTGCATTGTACAACAGAATAAGCTATGGAAACAGAGATCTTGAACTAGAGAAACATATTTTTTTTACAGAAGGAAACTTACTAAAGAACACTTTGTGTTTCTAGTTTCCTAAATATGGTTTCAGACTGGCAGTATATGTGCAGTTCTGTATGAGTAAAATAGTGAAATACACACAGAGAATAAAAAAGGGAGGAGGGTGTTTGCTTAAAGGAAATTTACTTTCCAAAGTAAGACAGACTTAGTAACATTATTCTATCCATCCATCCATCCATCCATCCATCCATCCATCCATCCATCCATCCATCCATCCTTCCACAACTCCTTTTTTGCCATTTTTGCATATGGGGTTGGGGTGTCACTTCAAAAGTACAATCATGTAGAGCTAAACTTTACACTTTTGGGTGGCTAGCCCTGCTGTGGTAGTTCTTGCCATGCCATTCCATCCATGCCACACACTTATGGACAGTTTATAGTGTCCAATCCACCTACTGCATGTCTTTAGAATGTGGGAAGAAACCCATGCAAACATAGGGAGGACATGCAGACTCCGCACAGAAGGCATCCCAGCCAAGAGTCGAACTTTTGAACCTCTTGCTGTGAGGTGACAATGCTATCTGCTGTGCCACTGTACCACCCTAGTAACATTATTATCCTTGTATATCTTGCCTGTTCACTGCTACACAGCCCCATCAGATACTGCTCCTCCCACCCCTCCCACCCAAAGATTTATTATTACACTGCCTTTTCTTTGACATTGCAAGCCCTCGCCTCCTCATCTCTCTCTACACCTCATTAGACACTACATTTTCATCTTGATAGACATGCTCCAGAGAGATCCATTAGAATGAAGTCAAAAACTGCCCCATGGCTCTCCAAAGACACTAAAAAACTCATCCTCGCCAGAAATAAAGTCTGGACCAAATGGAGATGCCACAGAAATAGCCCAGATTTTCTTCACTTCCGTCAACTTAGAAATCAAGCTAAAAAAGCTATAATCTCAGATAAGAAAAAATACTAATGTGAACTTCAGCAAACCCATCTTAATAACTCCAAACAATTTTGGTTATCTGTGAATAGACTCCTTTCCCCAGGTACTGCCAAAACTCCCTCCCCGCTAAATGCCATCCCAGACACTCCTCTCCTGACTGCAAGTACTTTTAACTCTTTTTTTTCAGATACTATTCAATCCCTAGCTAGACAAATGAATACCAACAACTACTACCCCCCAAACAACCCAGCTAGCTCTTCTTACAACTTCTCTCTAAAACCTACATCTACTTCCTACATCTATAGACTCATTCACAAACTGAAACCTTGTACTCCTTCAGCTGATAAGCTACCCTCACTTTTCCTCCAAAAAGCAGCCAAAGAAATCGCATGCCCTATATCCATACTCATAAACAGAACTATCCAAGAGGGATCCATCCCAGATATCTGGAAAGTCTCTCATATTATTCCACTACATAAAGGAGGCAACTCTACTGACTACTCCAACTATAGACCAATTGCTCTCCTTTCACCCTTAGCAAAATTATGGAGAAATGCATTCACCAGCAACTAGTACAATATCTGTCTCTTCACAACATAATAGCACCCTGTCAGCATGGCTTTAGACCTCATCACAGCACCACCACTGCCCTTCTTTCTTTTATAGATACTATCAACAAAAATCGCAACAATCATCTTCTCTCTTCTGCTCTTTTCATTGATCTCTCAAAAGCATTCGACATGGTCAATCACTCTCTCTTAACTAACATTCTTGAATCTCTCTCCTTTCGACAACCTAGCTATTAAATGGTTTACATCATACCTTAGCAACAGGCAGCAAGCAGTCATATGGGAAAACCATATCTCTTCTCTTTTGCCAATTTCCATCAGAGTTCCTCAGGGCTCCATTCTTGGTCCCCTTCTTTTCTCTCTCTTCATCAATGATCTTCATTCTGCTATCCCACAAGCAACATGCATTCAATATGCAGACGATTCAACCCTTATCTGTTCTGCTCCTTCCACCACAGAACTGATCTCACTTACCCAAAACATATTTAATACTGTTGAAACATGGTTCTCAAAACGGTTCCTCCTACTTAATGCCAAAAAAACTAAACTTCTCCTTTTCACCCCCACCTCGTACCACCCCTTTACATTTCTCCATCTCCTCTAACACTAACACTATCATCTCACCTGACTCTACTACAAAACTGCTAGGTATAACTATCGACAACAATCTCTCCTTGATCAACACATTAATTACACCATCAAATTAGTTAACAGAAAAATAGGATCTATATAGAATTAAACCTTTTCTAACCCCAGCAACTAGAACCAAAATAGCCCAATCCCATCTCTTATCTTCACTTCTATATGCCTCCTCTATTTATACCAATCTTAAAAAGCAATCTAGCTAAATTAACAACCTGCTACAATAATATATTGCGCTTTGCCACTGGTACCCCTTCAGAACCCACCATTGTCTAAACCTAAAACTTCTAGGCTGGCAAAACTACTTACTTATCCCTCAACTCTCTATTGCTCATAGTATACTATATCAACCTGACCACACACCAATACTTTCTCAACTGATAATCCCCTATAACAATCTCAACTCCCTCGCTCTTCTCATAAACTAATGGCCAAAGCAATTAAGTCAAACAACTTTGCGGTGACTGTCTTTTCACTAATACAGTAGGTAGAAACTGGAATCTTCTTCCTAGTGACATAACTCTGACTACATCTTTGCCTCTTTTCAAACAGAAAATTAAACTGTACTTCCAAAACCACTGGCTCTGTTCCTGCAGTACACCTGACTAATTTATCTTATTTATTACTCTCTTACTCCTCTACTCCTTTCCTCTCCACTCCAACTCCTGTTTCTGATCCTACCACTATTAGAACTATAAGTATTATACTTTCTCTGTAAATTTGTTGAAATTGAAGAATAGTACCTTTCTTATTTTATTTTGAGAAAACGTGTTACATTACTGTTGAATATCTCTCTTGCAGTGTTTTAATGATGTATTTTTTTTTTTTTGAGCAAATATATTTCTTATGAAATGTACTAGTAGATAGTGGAGCTTTTCTCCTCGGGCCTCTGCTGAAAATGGACTTGTTATCCAGCCAGACTAGCCCGGTCAACAAATGTAAAATAAATAAATAAATAAATCTATTCAGTGTTGGAGAGCCCCTCAGACAGTGCATGTTCTCACTTTTTCAGCGCTGTACACCACCCTCAAGGCAATTAATATTTTTATGTGTTTAGTAGTGTACTCCCTCTCAGGCACTGCTGTTTCCATCATTTCTGTACTGCAAACTCCATCAAGCACTGTATGTTCTCACCCTAGTGTGCACCCTTCCAAGCAGTGCATATCCCCACCTTTTTAGTGGTGTTCGCTCCTCCTCAGATACTGCATGTTATCTCCTCTTCAGTACTGCACACTCCATCAGGCATTGTGTGTTCTTACCTTGTCACTTATGTAAAACTTCCCCATCCACTACATAGTCTTACCTGCTCAATACTGTACACAGCCTTGTGCACTGCATGTTATCATCTTTTCAGTACTCTGCACCAGACTGACACTGCATGTTGGCATCTTTTGAGTACTCTGTAGCAGACTAAGACACTGCATGTTGGCATCTTTTCAGAACTCTGTACCAGACTAAGACACTGCACGTTGGCATATTTTCAGTACTCTGCGCCAGACTAAGATACTGCATGTTGGCATCTTTTCAGTACTCTGCACCAGACTAAGACACTGCATGTTCTTATGTTTTCAATATTGTACACCCATTCAGACACCATATGTTTTTTTCTTTTCTTTTCAGTACTGTACAGCCCATTCAGACACTGCATGTTTTTATCTCTGACACTGCATGTTATCTTTACTGTATGCCTCATTCAGACACTGCATGTTTTTATCTTTTCAGTAGTGTGTGCCCCACTCTGATATTGTACGTTATCTTTTCAGTACTGTACACCCCACTCTGACACTGTACGTTATCTTTTCAGTACTGTACACCCCACTCTGACACTGTACGTTATCTTTTCAGTACTGTACGTTATCTTTTCAGTACTGTACACCCCACTCTGACACTGTACGTTATCTTTTCAGTACTGTACACCCCACTCAGACACTGTACATTATCTTTTCAGTACTGTACACCCCACTCTGACACTGTACGTTATCTTTTCAGTACTGTGCACCACTCTGACACTGTACGTTATCTTTTCAGTACTGTACACCCCACTCTGACACTGTACATTATCTTTTCAGTACTGTACACCCCACTCTGACACTGTACATTATCTTTTCAGTACTGTACACCCCACTCTGACACTGTACGTTATCTTTTCAGTACTGTACACCCCACTCTGACACTGTATGTTATCTTTTCAGTACTGTACACCCCACTCTGACACTGTACATTATCTTTTCAGTACTGTACACCCCACTCTGACACTGTACGTTATCTTTACAGTACTGTACACCCCACTCTAACACTGTACGTTATCTTTTCAGTACTGTACACCCCACTCTGACACTGTACGTTATCTTTTCAGTACTGTACGCCCCACTCTGACACTGTACATTATCTTTTCAGTACTGTACACCCCAATCTGACACTGTACGTTATCTTTTCAGTACTGTGCGCCCCACTCTGATACTGTACGTTATCTTTTCAGTACTGTACACCCCACTCTGACACTGTACGTTATCTTTTCAGTACTGTACACCCCACTCTGACACTGTACGTTATCTTTTCAGTACTGTACACCCCACTCTGACACTGTACGTTATCTTTTCAGTACTGTACATCCCACTCAACCACTGCTTGTTCTTACATGTTCTGTACTGTACATCCCCTCTCAGATACTGTATGTTCCCACCTCTTCAGTACTGTAAACCCACCCTAAACACTTGACGTTCTCATCTTTGTAGTACTGCACACCCCATCAGAAAATGCATATTCTTGCCTATTTAGTACTATACCCCCTCTCTAGCACAACTTGTTCTTAGTGTTTTCAGTGTTGTACAACCATAAAAGAATGTATGTTCTCAATTTTCAGTATTATATGCATGCTCCCTTACACATGCTGGGGTGTATGTATTTGCTTGTATTATATACCTCTCATTCATTGAATACTGTCACCTGTTCTGTACTGAACACTCACTCAGCACTGTACTGCATGTCCTTTCCTGTTAAGTGCTATATACAACCTCCTTGGGCATTGCATGCTCTCACCTTTACAGTAATGTTCACTTCCCTGTGGCCATGCGTGTTGTCATCTTTGTAGTACTGCAACCACCCTCAAGTACTGCATGTTTTCACCTTTTCAGTAATGTACACCACCCCAGGCACTATATTTCCTATTTTATTCAATCCACCACCAGCCTGATACTGCATGTTTTCACCTGTTCAACTTAGTTTTGTACAGCCCTCAGGCACTGCATGTTTTCAACTTTTCAGTGCTGTACACCATCTTGTAGCACTGCATATTTTTGCACGGTTGGACCTATATCCCCTCTCCAGTACTCCTTCTGCTTAACTTTTGTACTGTAAATCCTATTAAGCACTGCATGTTCTCACTTTTTCATTATACAACTCTCTTAGGCAATGAATATTTTTACCTGTTTAGTACTGTACACCTTCTTGAGCACTGCATGTCCTAATCTTTCCAGTACTGCAACCACACCTCACGTATTACATTTTCTCAACTTTTCGGTAAAATACAGCCCCCTGAGGCATTGTATGTTTTCACCTGTTCAGTATCATGCACTCCCCAGCAATATATGTTTTCAGTTGTTCAGTGCTGTACACACAGTCAGGCAATAAATGTTTTCACCTATTCGCATTGCACAGTCCCTCAGTACTGCATATTCTTACCTGTTCATTCTTCTACCCCCTTTCTGACACTGCCTGTTCTCCCCTTTTCTGTATTGTAAAACCCATCTTGCATTGCATTTTCTCATCTGTTCAGTACTACATAGCCCTTCAGACACAGCCTGGTCTCCGTGTTCAGTACTGCACAATCCATCAGGCACTGCATGTTCTTATCTTTTAGTACTGTATCTCCCCAGCACTGCATGCTCTCAACATTTCAGTACTGCACAGCTGTTCAGGCCCTGCATGTTCTTTCCTGTTCAGTACTGTACATGCCCCCAGTCATTGCATGTTCTTTCACTTCTTCAGTACTATAGACTCTATAGGCATTGCATGTTCTCTCCTTTTCAGTGCTGTACACTCCCTTCCAGCATTGCATGTTCTCACCTCTTCCAGTTCTACACCACCCCTCAGGCACTCTGTGTTCTTACCTGTACTGTTTTGCAAGCCCCTGAGGCACTGCATGTTCTCACGTCTTCACTGTTGCTCAAACCATTTGGGGAGTGTACCTCTGCACATTTGCTCTGTACTACACAGCCCACTTGAGTGCTGTAAATCACCACATATTCATTATTTTACAGTCTCCACACCATGCTTTTCAAATATTCAGCATTATAAAGTCATCTCTGGCACTGTATTGCCTACTTATTTATAATTGTACATATACCTGAGACTCAGAACCTTATGCTTAACCATTCTACATGTGATGTAGTGTAATGGCTGTTAGCACCCTAAAACTCCCTACCTGTTCTTTATTGCACAGACCCTAGATAACTGCACCTCCCTACTTCTTCACTATAGCATATTGCATGGTGACAGTGCACCAGAACCATTTGTTTAGTATTATGATGCTACTGTCAATATGCACCTCTATGCCTATTCACTACTATTTAAACTGACATGACACAGGAGCTCACAAGTTAATAGTTTACAGTTCCTAATCAAGATTGTTTACTTCTCTCAGGCACTGTACAGCTTTACCTGTTCAGTACTAGCTAATCCCTTTAAATGTCATGTCTCACCAGCTGTTTGAAACACCTCTCTCAATCAGAATGTTCTTGCTACAGACCTCTTCATTTATCCATTTAGCTACAAACACACCTGTGTAGAACTTAGAAAGTATACATATTTTACCTATTTCTGTTTTGGAGACCCTTCTGCCATCTGTCTGTCACACTTCAATGTCCTTTCTCAGTCTCCACTTCAAAGGAGAAAGGATCTAGGTATATCATGATAGCTCAGCCTTGTATTTAGGATCATTTCTCCCCTTCCTACAGATGGCTTGCAAATACAGCAGTGTGGTTAATGTAGGAAATGTTGTCACACAGCACACCTGATGCTGCAACATGTCATCTTGCACTTCCCACTAATTTTTTCTGCCCCAATTACAAGACATAGCCCCAGCTATGAGGTACAGCTCAGTTGAAACCCCCATGCTGGGCCTGTATTAAACCACTCATTCCCATTGCATGGCCAGTTTTGAGATTGTCCTTGCCCACTATTCAAACTGATGTTGCTTGGATCACAGTCAGAAGTATGCACATGTAACATTAATTTTTATCAGGTTATACCTAAATGATTTCTATCAAAATATTAACACCTTCAAGGCCACATGTAATGTTTTACATTTTCTTGAAGGCAGTAATGCAATCAGAAGCAGAAACATGAGAAATGTGATTCCACTGTTTAAATCATGATTATAAATGGCTGTTACCTTCAGCTAGTTTTTCTTAGATTTGTAAGAAAAATGTTTTAAGCCATGACCAATAAAATCAGATGGAGAAAAAATGGACATAATTCACTTGAGTTCCAATATAATGTTTAACATTGTTAAAGTTATGTAAAGTTCATACTTAAGTGCAAATTTGCCAGTCCAGACAATAAAATGAAATGTCTTGCAGTCACAGTACTGATAGAACAAAATGATAAAATGATAAAAATTATTAATTCATGGCAACAGATCAATGTGAGAATCACAAAACATCAGCTTTCAAGAAATGGAAAGCTTTTCTTTAGGTCATAAATGTTATTTGGAAACATTAGCTAGATTTGATAAATGTTCTGCATATGGGAATGACAGTTTAATGAAGACTTCAGTAAACAGAAATATATAGTGACAGAAAAAGACAGCTTGTGAAATATTCGATGGTTATAAATCAGGTTTATAATGTAGTCTCTTCTCATTAGATGCCATACGACAATGAGATGGTTATAAATTGTCAAATGTCTTTTTGTGAGTATAGCTAAAAGTCATAAATTTACTATGTAGACCAGCATTCCACCGACAAAATTCTGGTGATATATGCTATTTTTTTTAGTAATGAAAAATCCAAAGAAACGAGAACAGCATATAGGTAAACCAGGCAGGATGCAAAATGCAGAACAGTAGTAAAAAAATCCAGAACCTGGAAACATTGAGGTAAAATGCAGTGTTTATTCTAAACAGGAAAATAACCACAAAGCTTTCAGGATCAACCCTTCATCAGTGTGTCACAGTGATGAAAGGTTGATCCCAAAAGCTTTGTTATTTTACCTCAAAATTTCCAGGTTTTGGATTTTTTTTACTATTTTTCTTAGTAATACCAAATTTATCACATAAACCTTTTTCTTGAATGTGAATCTATACATCCTCCACATAATGCATATTCCTTTCCTTCCTTTTATCAAACCCTCCCATTGTATCATAACTACATAACTTTTCCCATATTTTATTCTTAGTAAATGCATTTCATTCATTGAAAAATACACACTCCCAGTTTTTACCACATCACCCAAACCTTTACATTTAAATTTTATTAAAGGTCATTCCCATTTTCTTTAAACATCCATTCAGGCAAACCAGCACTTCCCTCATCCACATCTTGTTCTTAGCAACTACAACTATATCATCTGTGTATGTCAAAACTACTGGGATCACCACTTCCGTTGGCATCATATATCTAGCATTGTTCATTTTATAAGGTACTTCAATTACTATCACATTCATTACCAGGGCAAACAATATTCCACTTATGGAACAACCTTGTCTTATACCACACTTCATGCTTATTTCTTTACTCAACCACCCATTCACTAACACTCTTGTTTTGCTATGCTGATGTACACACACTCGTAATTCTATTACCTATTCCATACTTCTCCATAATGTCCCACAAAGCATCATGTCCTATGATAGCAAATGCTTTGCTAATACCACCTACCATAAGTTTCACATCCTCCCTTTTACTTATATCATTCACAATTTCTCTCGCAACCAGCAGCAATTCTTGACATCCCTTCCCTTTTATACCATATATAATTTCTTCTGTGGTATCTCTCATCCTTTCTTCCTTTCTCCGGTTTTATTCTTATAAAAAATATAATCTTTGTTTAGTGCAATGGGTCTCCGATTTTTTTTTAATTTCATTAATCTCATCTTTCTTTCATGTACATTTTAATATCTCACTACATAACTCTTAAACAACCATTCATTTACTACATTTACAAAATACTTTCTTTGCCAGTAAATGAATTTCTTCTACATTCCATATCCTCTGGGCTTGATACCAAGTTAACATTTACTTTCCAAATTACTTAATCAAATTCAGTAATAATAATTTATTTTTCAAATTCTTCCTTAACTCATTCCAGATTTTTTTTTTTGTTACTTTCCATCCTCTCTTATTTACCATAGTTTTACTTTTATACATATTTTCCACATGTTCTACTACAAAACTCATAATTTGCTCTTGTGTTTTTTTACCTCTCCTTTTACATTTTTCATTTCCCTCATCATACTAATATCATATTAATATGTCATACTAATATCTTCCTTTACTGTTATACCCAAATATGCAGATACCTTTTCCCTTCTCCCTTGTAAACATTTCTGCCTAAACAGTAATGCCTTAATTTTTTCCACATTTCTTTTATATACGTATTTTTATATATCATAATATTCTCTTGTATTACTAACTAAACTATCTAATACAAGTCTATACTTTTTACATGCTTCACTTTTTCTTCCTTTTTTACATCTTGCCTTTAGGAAAAAAAACATCTTTGGTACTTTTTAGATTCTGTTAACCATTCACACTAGTTTTTATAGAAGTCCTACATGGTTATATGATCCTTCTATAACTGCAAAATACTTCCCACTCTCCAATTTCATCCCACAATTTTTCCATTTATTCTTTTTATTTCCTTTCTTATTTTAATATATTCCCTTTCTTCCATCATCCCCATCCATATTGCTAAATGGTCTACATACCCTGTCTCATCTGTATCACCATCTGCTACTCCAAGCCTTCCCATAATACAGAATCAGTTTTAGATCCCATCACCCTCTTTTTATAAGTCTGACTTTTGTTCCACATACATAATTTACCATATTTCATCACTTCCTGTACTGTTTTTACATCTTTCCGTTTCTTTTTTACATTTTCCTTTGAAATCACAATTAAAGTTCCTTACGATTATAATCTCCTTGTTAACCACCACATAACCTAATACTTGATGAAACATATTCATGCTGTCCTTGCTACTGATTATATGCATATAGTGATCTAATTCCAAAAACATATTATCTCCACCTCACCTCTACAACCATTAACCTTCCTATCCTTATCAACATTACATCTAGTATTTTCACTGTTTTTACATACCACAGCAACTCCAGAACAATGTTGACTTCCTAGGTCCCATATTATATTCTACCCCACAATTTTTCTGTTTGCAGTCTTTCTTCATTTGTCAGGAATCTTGCATCCTGTAACATAATAACATCCTCATCAAAGTTATCACACTATTCCAGTATCCCTATCCTTTTTACGGTGTTACCAATAATGTTCAATTAATGAAAGTACTCTAAAATTGTTGTGCTTCCTTTTATAAGTTAAGGGGAAAATATTTTAACATTGTTGTGTTCTTATTTTTGCTATTTCCTCATTTGAATATTTTGGGGGGTTTATGAGCAAATAATCCTTGATCTGCTGAATCAAAATTTTTACTGGCTAAAATTTCAAAAATATTAGTATCAATCCCTCTGAACTGCCTTGCTGCATGCATTCTCTCTCCTCCTTTCTCCTCCATATGTTTTCTTCCACAGTTTCTTCTTTACCTAATTCAGCCTCTCCCCAAGCCTCTTATTGTCCTTCCTCTTGTATGTTTTCTTCCCTTTGCCATTCTTTTTCATTATTTACTGTTTGCTGTTGACAATCAATCCAAAAGTGTCCCTTTTTTACACAACTGTATTCAGGCACACACCTTCTTGTTTTATGTCACATGTCCTTTCTCCCCAAACTGGTTCCATTGTACTTCTGTCACAATCTTCAACTAAATGAGAAAAGTCCCCACAAAAGAAACATGATTTAGGCGTCCAGCATATCTTAATGTCCCTCCCATTTCGGGTCACCCACGCCCCCGGAATCTTTTAGGAATTACAGTGTCACTGAGTTTCGACAGAGGCACAGCAAAATAATGGGTATAGTTCCCATACTAGGGGGTGCATGTAGTTAAAAAACAATGGGAGGGGGGCTTATAAATGCCCTCGGCAGATAGCCTATAACTGGCCATGAAAATAACATTTAGCAAGTATTTCATCAAGTTGTTTTTTTCACATTTCTAAACAGCTTACAACCTCCACCATCCATTCCATATGTTTCTCTCATCTCTAACTTTCACAATACTATCAGCAGTCACACACAAACCCTGCATGCATTTTTAACATTATCTTCTTCTAGTTCATTAGTTCTAAACTGCAAAGTAACATTTTTTTTAACATTTATGTTACAACCAGAAATCAAATAATTGTTCCACAGATAATTGTTACACAATTCCAAAAATTTCACCAGTCTCTGTTTCAGATCTTAAGTTACAAAAATTCTTTGTCCAAATATGTATAAAAGACCAAATTTCCTGAGCTTTAAAACCCAGAGCAGTCACCAAATTGTCCCATACGTAATTTCTGTCTATTATAGTGTCATTTGTTGTTCTTCTTCTTATTCTTCTTACTATTCACATTGACAGAAAACACTTTAAATTTTTCATTTTCCCTTAGATTCATGGATTCATAAGTTCATAGTTAATCACTAGGCTAGCTTTCTTAATAGGCCATTCTAAGCCTAACTGATTTCCTTTGCAAAGGTAAGAACCAAACACTGTACCTTGTGTCTGTGAGCCAAACACCGTAACCATTATACCTAGCCCCAATCTTTAGTTGTATATATTCTTTTTCATCCATTTCCTTTCTTTTTTCTTTTGTACTTATCCCTTTAAATTCTCTTTTTCTGTCTTTTACCCTTTTACTATCGCCCAATTTATATTATCTTCATCTCTTATTTTAGAACCTTCTTCTATGTCTTCTCCATTATTTTTTCTCATCTATTTTTCTTCTGTTTCTACTACTTCTAAAATTTCTTTTCATTCATTTTCTTCTCTTTTTCTTTTTTCCTTACTCGTATTTTCATTTTTGCAATCCATCTAAAAATGTCTAATTTTGTTACATTTATAGCATTTCAATTCACATTTTTGTATCATTCTCCACTTCCCCACAAATACAGCATTTTCTTTTGTCACAGTTGCTTATCAAATGTATTTTTCCACCAAAAAAAATGTGATATCCCCAGTATTTTATAACGCCCTCATTTCCCTCCAGTTAAAAAAAACAAACATGTTTTGGGTTGTCCCTAGTCTTTTACAACGCCCTTGTCCCCCTCCACATTTATCATGCTTGGTATATGTATACTTTTTTTCTCTTTCTATTTTTAACACAATACTGCAATCCCAGCCACCATTCCATAAACCCCTTTTGTCAAACTTTTGCAGTGTCCAGTACTTCTTTACATAAAGCTTTCAAACATCCCTTAAAGTATTTCTGTCTCTCTCTCTTGCCTCTGTTTGAAATTGTTCATGGATCTTCTTTTCTGTTTCCTTGTTAAATGCTTTTATCACATAAATATCCCATGGGTTAGTCTTTCTTTTTTTTCATATTCTCTAAAAAATGTTTCCATTGAAAAAACAGTGTCAAATATAATGTCACAAAATGTCTTTGTTAATAAGAATAAGTGCTCTTACCTCATGTGCTATTACACTCAAAGGAGCTATTAAATTGTCTTAAATTTCATACCTGTCCATTTCTTTGTCTTGTTTACTTTGAATCCTTTTCACATGCTTCTGTTTTTTCATTTTCTTCTGACTTCTTTTCTGCTACTCCAGTTTTGCCTTTTTTTACTTTCTCTGCATATGTTTTCTTTTCCATCTCACCACTATTTTTCAGCATTGTCTCTGCATCCTTCTTTTGTATTTTCTCTATCATGTCCCCCCAGGAAACATCTGGTTCACTCTACACCACCATTTCAACTGGAGGGTTGTAATTATGCATCCATCATTTGCTGGCTTATCTCCATCAAACAAGTCCCTTGAAACATTTCCTCAGAATCCTGCATGCATTCTCCAATCTTGACATTTTCTTTCTCCTTCATGGCTTTCACCTCTCTGTCATCTCCTTCTCTCTCTCTGTCTGCCTGCCTGTTTCTCTGGGTCACTTCTGTGCCTGGAATGGAAACAGGAAATGCTCCTCCAAAATGGGTCCCAAATAACAACAATGACAAGTAGGGGAAGTTCCCTGATACCTTGGCCACATTTCTTCTATTAGTATAAATACCTTCTCAGGTCTCACCTAATAAAAAGGCTAATTGCCCAGTGGGACTAACCCAGTCATCAAAGGATAAATAAAATAAACGGCCTAGCCTACAGTGACTGTCTAATGTAGGCAAATTCCCACAAGTCTGAATTACCTCTGATGGGAGATTTTTATATATTTGAATCTGATGTTGCTCAAAAGTAATTCTGAACTGTTTCCATTAAATATTCCACAGCCTTTTTCTAGCAGAAAGTGAGCAAATTGCAACTGCTGTTGTTTGAGAAGAAATCCTACCCAACCTTATGGGTGCCATCAAATTGCTAGTTTTATATTATCAAGTTTTACTTGATTGGGGCACATAGCAGCTGCAACATTGTTCAAAGCAATTGTTTAAAATAATCTGTACTAATTGATTCTGATGACATTCTTCTGAGATGGAAAATACTCTTAAATTATAATACCTGGATCTAAGATCCAGATTATTACATTTATTTTTTAGGGTTTCATTCTCTTCCTGTAACCCCTCTACTGTAGGCTCTAAAATATTCCAAAAATTCTAAGTGCTTCTCATTCTTTTTACTAAGCTTACTAACTGACAGTATATTTTGTTATCTTGAGCTCATTAATATTGAATTCTATCAGATGGACATGTTTACTTGGTCAGTAATTTCATCTGTCTTAAATAGCAATGTACTGAACCAGGAGTCATATGATGAAGCCAAGGTTTCATCTGTTTGAGTTACGTTATCTGTTCCCTGAGTTATAGAATTAGCGGAGGCATCAGTGCTCATTGGGTTAACAGAAAAGGGTTGGGTTAACACTGACTGAGTTTAACGTAGTGACTTCTGTGTAGCTAAGTCAAAAAAGATATGTTCTACAACTGAAACAGCACATTTGTCATAGTACACCTAGAAGGCAAAATACTCTTTAAGTATTTCTTTTTCTGTTGTGACAGATTTATAGATATAGAAATTGAAAGTTTGGTTGCCTTGCTCTATAATCTTGATTTCTGTGTGCCAAAAATTTTAGGAATCTGTTTCTGAATGTTCTCCTGGGGAGTATATTAAGTTCTTCATCTGGGCCTCAAAATTGTAATCAGTAGCCTAGACTAACATTTCAGTCTACAGTCATAAATTGTGATAATTCAAACACTACAAAAAATCTAAAAAATCTGTTTTTAATACATCTCAATAAAATTCTGCACATAATGACACTGCGGGAATCCTAGAAGCCCTCTTGTAAGAAGAGCTTGAATCAGTCCCAGTGCTCAGTTTAAGACCATAATCACTGATGTTATGTATATAAAACTCTTACAAAAAAATAGAGTAATATGCTTACTTATTTTCTTTTCTTACTTGAGGATGGTTTAAGCTAGTAATAAGACTATTACTGTTCCCACATCTGTATAACTTTTGCTTAATAACTTTATCACTATAGGTTGAAGCCTAATCCTATATGTAAATTTATTCAAATTCCTTTGACAAACTTACTGTGATTGGTGATTTTATTTTAGTATGCCTAACATATTCAGTTTTAGTACATCTCCTTCTAATAACTAAACCCCCTATCTTTCCATAATGTTCAAGGACTAGGTATCCTATCTACCCACCCCTTAAACATACCTCTCAATGTCTTAACATAAAAATCTGGACAAACCTATATAATCTTCAATGATTTGCCAGAAAACTATGAATTTTATGACAGCCACACTAAACTTATACACAAAATCTGGACATTCTATGAAGATCTGGACAACTGAAAGTTATGCCTCTAAGACTGACAATGCAATTCCTATTACAGAGGGGAAAGATGATACTAGCCCAGTCTGGACCCATTTTATACCTCCCTCGACTAAAATTAACCACTATATACAAACTGTCCCATTTGCAGCAACCTGCCTGACTAAAGGCTAAGAGAATTATCTCCATGCCTGTCAAGATTCAATAGCATAGCTCTCTTAGGATGTGCAGATAACCAAAAAATAGCTGTTGAAGGCACAAACCCCAAATGATGTTCTAGAACATGTGTTAAGTATTTGTGATGAAATATAGAGTGTATTGTATAAAGTAGGAATGAAGAAATTTGATGATGTCAAACTTTTTAGAAGAAATTTAGTACTTGAATGCATTTTTATTACGTACATCACTTTAATTTAAGGGAAAGCAAATTTGCACAGTATGATCACATGACACAGCCATTATCTATTTTAAAGAGTGGATTTTGAGTTAGAATGTATCTGATGAAGTTCAAGCACTATCTGGATGAAAAGCACTTAATAAAGACATTCTTTAACAACAGAGCATCGTTTGGGGTTTGTGCCTTCAACAGCTATTTTTTGTTTACCTGTTTGTTATATTTTCAGCTGTTGGTTTGGATGTGCAAATAACCACTGGTTATGCTCTGTTAACTTCTCTGTTCAAAAATTCCTACAAGAAGTGAAAATTACTGAGCGGTGATGATAACCCACACATCTGGGACAAATGAAATACTTTTCATCCAACTGGCCAGTTAAAGAAGGGTAGAAAAACTACATCAAGTCTGGGTCAAGGCCATGGATATTCATAAAAATCAGGAACCAGTGAGAGGTACGATCAACAAAATAATTATTTCCACCCCCTCTGATCCCAAGCAAAGAATCCCTGATGTGCAACACACTGGCTTCATTAACCAACTAAAACTTCATGCATCGTTTGACTCAGTTTCACAAGGATCAGGAACACTGTAATGTGACAGATCTGCACTGTTCAGCTGACTTGGAGGAAATTGAAAAGTATGCCCCGCATAACATATGTGTGTGTGTGTGTGTGTGTGTGTGTGTGTGTGTGTGTGTGTGTGTAGTTTCTCTTTAATATATAGCATTCCTAATCTCCAGGGCCATTTATCATTTATTTATTTAACATTTGTTAACCAGGAAAGTCTGACTTGGAACAAAGCCAATTTTCAGCGAAGGCCCAGGGAGAAAGCTCCAGATACATGTCTTTGAACATGGGGGGAAACTGGAGCACCCAGAGGAAACCCACACGAACACAGGGAGGAGATGCAGACTCCACATAGAAGGCACTCTAGTCGAGAATCAAAACGGAGAACCTCTTGCTATGAGGCGACAATGCTACCACTGCTTATTTCCTGCTCCTAATCACTTCTCCTCCTCCTCTAGTTGCCATAGAAATCAACACTCTCCTATCTACCAGCTCAACCCTCCCCCAGCAGGAGTCAGGGACAGATAAGTCTGCATTGCAAACTCTATGCCTGCTTACATTTCTGGATGACTGAAAGTGCTTGTCCTTTTGTCAGCCTCCCTTTGCTTCACCTTGAACTGAAGAGTATTGACTACCAATATAGTTTGGTTGTTGTTTGTGTCTTTAGCTTTTAAAAGCTATTTCCATGGAACAGTTATGAAACATTGTTTAACTTTTGCTTATTTTGCCATGGTGTTGCAGTTGATGTTGGACTAATTACAGTGAGAGATAATGCATGTATTTCCAGTGACACCAGTATAACTAAATAATCACAGACAGTTAATGTAAAATATGGCAACTTCCCACTTTAATAAATTCAGGTGTACATTGCATATCCAGTACATTGTTGCATCATGTCAGTTTATCCTCATTTTGTGTCATGATATGTAGCAAAAATGTACTAGCATCACCTTTGTACTTCTTTATGTATCAATCATTCCTGCTTTATCACTGGGATTTTAAAGTCTGCTCGTATTTCATTCTGTGCATCTACAGAGTAAGTAGTAACCCCTGTAAGTCCTATTTGTTAGATTTGGGTGTGCTATACACTCATACTAATGGAACGTTCCAATTGCCAAGTCACGCTGATTCTCCTTTGCTAACACTACACTATACGCCTGTCCTGGTTTTCACAGAATGCCCAGATTTTTGCCTCATATTTTTGCCCCATACCTCATAATTTGTGTTTTTTTGACAGATCACTTGAGTATTGAAGTCACGAAATAATGACATACATTTGAGTTTCAGACTTTATATCTTTCAGAAAATGAATGCTAACACAAAGTGTGTTGCTATTTTAGCAAATTTATGTTTATAAGAGAAATGTTTAAAATCTGTCCCTAGTTTTGGGCATTTGTTCCCCATTATTTTAGGCTTTGTCCAGATTTCTTGGTCTGAGATTGAGGTATGACTAACACCATATCACCTCCCACATCCCATGTGGTTTTACAGCTGTAGTGATAAACACTTAAAACCTTGTTTTCTGCTTAATCTGTCTGTTTTAATGGTTCACTAAAAGTTCTATGATGGAACTATAATTGTTTATAATATAAATATGTGGGAAGGACTAAAGCATAAGGCAAGACAGACATTAAGTATGGAAGGCTAAGCATGTGAAAGGATAAAATACAGACAATTGAATTGAACAATGTTAAGACTGCAAAAAAAGTATAATTAAATTTTTTTATGTTTCCATGGGAAATGTTGTAAGGGCTGTGAATGATGAAATTAAAAAAATATTTTATGTAAAGTTGAAGAAACAACTCAACAATGTTTGTGGACTTTAAAAGAAGTCAGAATATTTGGACAATCTTCAAAAGGACATATAAATTCAAAGAATTAGACAATATTGACATGAACATAACATTATTTGTCAAAAATAAGGAACCAAGAAATAGATAAATGGGATAAGATGTTTATAATATGCTCATGTCAAAGATGATGTGAAGAGATGTTGTGTAATAAAAAGGATAATTAAATGTGCAACTGAAAGGGTGGAGAGGGTAATTAGTGAAAAGTAGTAAAGTGTATATAATGTGATAGTGTTATATAAAAAATGTGTAAATATTGTACAAAAGATGTGTAAATAAAGCAACACCTACTCTTTTTGATAAGTGCCATAGAATCATTTACATCTACCTTTGCTACTACCAGTTCTGGCAGATGGAGCCTTGGTTTAATGTCTCATGCAAAGCATAGAATGTTAAATAATTTTGTTTCCTAATTTGTCTGATCCAACAAACAAGATCCCTTTTTACCTGTGAGGCCCAGTGAGAAACACTGTAAGAAAAATTCACTTAGAACACACTGAAATAGAAAATAGAAAGTTATATACATGTTAAAAGGAGACATTGTTAAATTACAATGGTAATAGTAAGGTACAGTAGGAAATTTGTTATCCTGTTATTAACATTGTCAGATTCATTATGCACTTGCAGGACTTACCGCTGTTGAAAGACATGAACCATGTACTGTCAGTGCAGTGGGAACAATAGGTAGAAAGATAAAGCAGGAAAGTGAGACCAAGGAAACCAAAACACTGAGCAGCTTAAACACAAGGACTAGCACAACAAGCAAGCTACTGCAAATAAGCTGAAGTAAGGAAAACTTCTGCTGGGGAATCTGCTAAGGATTGCAGGTAAGAAGAGCCTGAGTAAATTTTTATTAATGTATGCCATTAATGCTGCAACTACAGATATGTCGAGTTAAAAGGAAAATGCTTCGTAAGACATTGTTTAAATTTGTTTTCATTCTGTTTCTCAAATAGGCTGCTCAGAAGGGCATTACACATTTTGGAGTAAAAATGTGAAAATGAGATTATACTCTTGTATCTTATATATACCATATACCCCACTGGAAACTGTTAGATGACCTAAATGTTCAGGTACGTGCATACAACTTAAATGGTCTTATTATTGTAGAGCATTTGTTCTTCAGAACAGCATTGTATGGTAGCAGCAAGTTAGTCTGGGTATTATTCTGAAGCTCAAGCCATCCTCGAGGTGTGATCTGTATTGTAATTTATAAAACAAATCTGGAGATCTGCAGTTTTTATGTCTTGTGCAGGATGACTGTTTTTATTTATAGTCTAGTGTACAGACTGAGAGTGCTATTTAATCTATATGATTGGGAAATCATTTTGTTTTCTTTGGGTACTGTAGGTGCGGAGTGCTTGGAGAATATAAGCTTGTTACTGCTATGTACTCCCAAATACTTGTATCCTTAAACCAGATAGATAGGACTTTCATCTAAGGCATTCATACATAACTAAAGAATTTAGTTCTATCTAGCCTACATGACATAAAAAATGGCAGTTTTCCTGTTTGCATTTAGAACAAGGCCATACTGATTAATCAAAACTGAACAGTAGTAAAAAACTGTTGGATAATGAGGCAGATTGGTGAAATATCTAAAGTGCAAATCAATGGAAACATCTACTTATTTCAGCAGGTGTGCTCCATTACAATGGTTTCTTAAGCCATGAATGGAAGTGGAATATGTACTCTATATGGAATGCACTGGCCACCAAAGTAGGATTTTGAGATACTTTTCCCTCGTTAGTCTGTGCAGTTACGTTTGTTTCACAGCTGAATAACCATTAAATTGTTGAGCTGCTTATCTTGATAGTGGCCAGTCTTTGCAACAGTGATATGTGATGCATTTTGCTGAAAGTCTTTGTTAAACCTAAAAGTAATTAACGTGCTTTGATCTTGATGAGCGTTGCTCTGAGGTTTATCAGTTGGGCTGCTGCATGTAAATACTTAGAACAGATGTAATCAGACCTCTTTGAAAGAAAGACTTCTAATTCTGAGTTACTGTTTTCAAACCATTTTTAGTTCACTGTGGCCTCACTGACTCACATGATACTGTCTTCTAGTATAGCTGTACCAGGTCAGTGTGTGTGTTTTGATTGCAGTTGCTGAAATGTTAGCTAAGGGCTTTCACTGAATATTTGATGCATGAGTCTTGTGATTTATTGCTGATGAAAGAATGGAAGTCTGGAGCAGTTTGACAGTATTCTTTTTTTTTAAGTTTTTAATGTACCACTTTGAAGGTTAATGAAGTAACCTTGCTTTCCTTGCCTGTAAGAAGATTTGCACCTATTACAGATTTACAAGTGCACATTTTGTTTTCTCTCTCATAGAGTGTTATGATTTTGTCACTGTCTGCCATTAACTGTTTTATTTCTATTACAATTCAAGGTTAGGAGTATATTCTCATCCAAACAAGTCTTTAAAATCATGTCATTAAATTTCTGTAGATCATTGTTAACTCTTAGGAGGAAAAAGTACAAACTAATGCAGATGAGCCAAGAAACTAACTTATGCTTATCAAATAACCTGAGAGAGATATGACTGTTATGACTCTGATATTTTCAACTTGTGCCATAAGGCAAAAGCTTGATGTGTGCTTATACAAACTGCTTGAAAGAAGGCCAGAATAAACATACATGCTTGCACAAGATGAACATATCAAAGTCATAACAGTCATATCTCATTTTTTGTCTGCATTTTGATTTAATACCTCTGTAATGTGTACAACTGTACTTATTCTTCTTCTTGTTTGTCTGTCCCCAGCCACCCTCCCTGTTCTTGTTTTGGTGTTAGTGTCGGTGGCTCTGGAGTTGCCCGCCCCTCCTGTAAGTCTGTATTTGAACACTCCATCTGAGTCCATCTCATTTGCTCACTTAACCGAATACAGTGAGATCATATTCTGAGTCTAGTGTTCACTCTACATAATGCAGAGAGAAGATTTGAGAAAACCAACCCACTTAGGTTCTTCCTTCCTCTTTCCTTGCACTTTACTAACAAAAAAAAATCATCTGCTTTTACTGTATTTGTTTTTCCTCCTACTTTATTTTGCTTTTGCCTCTTCTTAAAAGTACTGTTTTATTTATTCTGCTGCACTTATTGCTGCTTGGTAGTAGTCTGATTAAATTGTAATTGTTATTCTAAGTCTTTTGGTTTAAGCACTTGGGCTTCATACCAGTTGTTTTACATTAAGAAGGTTTGTGGTCTGTACTGTTATGGCAGGACAGGTAGCTTACATCCTTCTAAGGTGGGAATTGCTGATTGAAAGCTCAGTGTCTGCTATTCTAAAAGTGTATTAGTTCTGGTTTAAGCACTTGTGCTTCAGGCCAGTTATTCTACATTAAGAAGGTTTGTGGTCTGCCCTCTTGTGGGAGAAGAGTCTGGATTCTGCCCTTCTGAGCTGGGAATTTCTGGTCACAGGCTTATTGTGCCTGTTTATTTGAACTGTTTCTTTCTGCAATTGGTGCACCTTGTTGCTGTAGCATAGGACCAGATTCAGGCCTGCTGAATCTAGCTTTGTTTGTATAACTTGAGCACTGATACAGGCTATACTTTTTGGAGAAGGTTCCCCTGCACCCTAGTAGCGGGAGTGTGCAGTTAGACCTTTTCTGATTGAAGACTGCTGGAATAGGGCTCAGTTTTGAGTTTTTTTCTGGTTAATTGGCTAACTTGTTTAAATCAGATTGTTCTTTTTCTATTGTTTTATATATATATATATATATATATATATATATATATATATATATATATATATAAATTGCATTTTATTCATCTGCTTTTACTGTATTTGTGTTTCTTCGGCATTGACTACAACTCTGAACTGAGATACATAACAATAAGCATCTTTTTAGGCACATTTAAAGTGTTTTTTTCATTGTATCTACTTTATTTTCTGAAAAAATATATATACACTTGTTTCCCACCTTTCTAAGCTAGTATAGTCCAGTTTCCAGGTTAGTGCTGAATTCAGGGCTGTGTTACATATCTCTGTGTTTGCCCATACCTTACTTAGATAGAAGGAAGTTTCTCTGTTCACCTGTGAGAGAGGGGAGCTTTGAGAAGCCTATCTGTCCCTGGAGGAGTAGTTTCAGCCCAGAAAGTAGTAGTTTATTGGCCATTTTGGGCTAATTTCTATCTCTTTCATTTCCCTGCTATAAAAAACGCATTTGCCCGGTTTTGCATGCCGGGGCCATGCCAGTTAGATAGGGTATAACTATTCCCAGCTCCACAAAGTGTCCTCTTCAATTTTTCCCTTGGAACTAGACAAACTTTCAACTTAAGCACTCAAGCCATTCATTTCTTAGCCCAGCACTAGCTCAAAACTCATAGCAAGCACTTATAAACCCTATCACTACAGAAGGACAAGGCTCTCTATTCGACCTTACCAGCCATTCAGTAAAACAGTTTACTGTACCTATCCAGGCATGTCCAAAAGGCAGTTTCAGGTGTACTCTCCAGTCGAACTGGTGAATCTGGGCATTTTGAAGCAATGTTACAACTGCCTCATGTACACAGAGAACCCTCTCCTCTTACCACCAAATACTACTATATGCGAGAGATGCAATTCTACAGCCAAATTAGAGGCTAAGCTCTCTCAACCCAAGACTGGATCAGACATTCAAGAGGAGAAGGGAAATACTAGCATCACACCACCAGTCTCACTTAGACCCATTAAACCAGCACCGGCAAAAACACATGTAAATACACAAAAACATACTCAGAGGCTGTAAATAAAAATCTGCAAAAGCAACAGAGCCCTCCAAAGCAGACATCCAAGCAACCTCCACCCCCAACACAAACCATGAAACACATACTTCACAAAGCCATTGTGCCATGCAATCACAGCCCTCAAGGCAAAATAACATACCCAACATACTAGTAATAGGTGACTCTATAGTCAGGCACACTGATGTCACTAGGCTGAACAAGGAGAAGGTTACTGTTAGCTGCCTGTCAGGTGCCAGGATCTGCCACATAACACAAGCACTCAGGTCACTCCAGAACAAGTACAAATACGACTCTGTCATTGTCCATGTTGGTGTGAATGACCTGAGCCGTACCTCCCTGAACTACATGAAAAGAGACATGGAAGAGCTCTCTGATTATGTAGCCCAGGCCGGTATGACCTTGACTCTGAGTAGCATCCTGCCCTCACCAAGAATGATACCACGGTATAAAGAAAAAATTATCAATTTCAGCAATTGGCTAAGTTTCTGGTGTCATTCAAAGGGGATCCAGTGTCTGTCTGCCTGGGATGACATGCTCGACAAGCCACGCTGCTTCGCTAAAGACGGCTTGCACCTGTCACCCTTAGGCTTTTGAATACTGGCCAAGGCTCTTGCCACCCCCATAGTGCCTTTTTTAGGCAAGGCTCAAAAGACAAACCCACCGCCATAAATAGCACAAGTAACAAAAATCTGAGGGTAATACTACTCAATGCCAGAAGCCTAAACCTCAAAATGCACGCATTCAAGTCACTCCTCAGTATAGAGAAAATTGATATATGTGCAGTAACAGAAACCTGGTTTAAGGCTCCAGAGAGCACCCCAGCACTACCAGGCCACAGCTCATACCATACATTTCGGCCACAGAACCCGGACCGAAATACAAAAGGTGGTGGAGTATCCATATTCATCAAGGATACCTACACCTCCAGGTTAGTGGCACAGCACGATGCTTCAGAGATTATCCACATGCAACTAACAACGGGCAAAACTGTAATTCAAATTGTAGCTTGCTACAGATCACCCACCATGTCCCAGGACCCCCATTCTGCATTTCTGGAAACACTGGGTAACATAAAGGTCCTACCAAACACCCTAATATTGGGTGATTTCAACTACCCAAGCATTAACTGGGAGAACTACTCAAGTACTAACTCCCTTGCCCAACATTTCCTAGAATTTATAAACTCAAACACCCTGGAACATCTGGTCAACACTCCCAACAGAGGTGACAACATATTGGATCTGGTCATCACCAACATGGGTGACACACCAGAGGCCAACCCCTCGCTGGTTAGATCTGACCATAAACAAATCACTTTGGATATCCACATTCTGCCCCCACCCCCGGACAAGGAATCCACCATGAAAAACTTTTCAAAAGCAAACTTCACATTACTTAAGATGGAGGTGGAATGTTTCAAAGCCCCCATGCTAAAGGATAACGCTGTCCAAGATACAAAATCCTTTACTAATGCATTCTACAGGCACCTACAAGAATGCATGGATTGTGCTATCCCAAACAAAACCAAGACTCACTCCTCCAAGAAAAGGAAATCAGTCTGGTGGACCCCTGCCATAAACAAGCTATACAATAGAAGGAGGAAATTAGTACAGAAAAGAGTAAAATCCCAAGAAGGGGAGACATCCCTGATCAGTATCAGCAAGAAACTATGATCCTTCATAAAATCGTCCAAGGCGAGCTTTGGAAGAAAACTTGCCAAGAACTCAAAAGATAACCACAAGGCATTCTTTAGCTATGTCAAGAATCTAAGTGGCAAGGCTCAGATCTGCTCGGAGTTAGTGCAGAATGGCACAGAATACACTGAACCAAACAATATTGCCAACATCCTGGCAGACAGGTTCAGTGCAAACTTCATCCCCCACCCCCAAAAGGGCCCACAACCATACCAGAAGAATGTAGAGCCCCTGAAGTCACAGACACTCAAGTTAAAATAGTCCTCTCCAAAGCCAAAAACACAGCTTCAGTGGGACAGGATGGTGTCCCAGGCTGCGTCCTACACAAGCTCAAAGACGAACTAACCCCTCACCTAAACACACTGTTCAAACTCAGCCTCTCCACAGGCTATGTACCCATAGAGTGGTTCACAGCAACGTTATTCCACTCCACAAAGGTGGAGCCACAGCAGACCCCGGGAACTATCGTCCTATAAGCCTGACTAGCTTGGTCTGCAAAGCTGTGGAGCACATCATCGTGGAACTCATAAACAGAGACATTGGGAACCTCCAAACACTGGACCCTACCCAGTTCAGCTTTGTTAAGGACAGATCATGCCTCCTAAACCTGGTGGACTTCTTTGAGACAGTTACCAAGGGTATAGACAAGGGAAAGGTGGTACACACAGCCTACCTAGACCTCGCAAAGGCCTTCAACACCATTCCCCATTCTGGTATTATAGACAAGCTCACCAGCCTGAACATAAACCCCTATGTCACAAGATGGGTTGCCAATTGGCTCACAGACAGAACCCACATGGTGAGAGTTACGGGAGCTAGGTCTGACTCTAAACCGGTTACAAGTGGCATTTCCCAGGGCTCAGTCCTAGGACCCCTCCTGTTCAGCATATACTTCTTAGAAGTACAGACAAGCACAGGAGGACTATGGCTGACAAGGTTTGCAGATGACTGCAAACTAGGGGATATAATTGACTCACCGGCTGACACAGACATCCACCAAAAGGGTCTCACTGAGACAGATACCTGGCGTCAAAATCATGACCTCAAGCTAAATGCCAAAAAGTGCATAGTTATTCCCTTTGGAAATAACAAAGTACCCACAAACTACCACATAGGTGGTAGTCCCCTAAATACAGAAAATGTAATAAGGGATCTGGGGACCCAAGTAGACAGTAATCTCTCCTTTGATAATCACATTGCCAAAGTGGTTAGAAAATCCTTCTATGTGGCCCACCTAATCACAAAAGGGTTTGCATCCAGATCAAAAGAGGTCATTGTGCCCTTCTACTCATCACTCATCAGACCCATCATAGAGTACAATGCCCCATTTGGGATGTACCTGACAAGACACCTGCAACAGCTGGAAAGACCACAGAAGTACCTCTCCAAGAGGATCACTGGCCTCAAACATATGCCCTATGCAGCTCGACTGAAGAACCTCCAGCTGTACTCGGTTGCATACCGCCTGCTCAGAGGTGATCTCTGCCTGACATACAAGGCCATGTCCAACCCAGAATTGATGGACATGCTCCACCTAAAGAAAACCTTATCCCCTTGAGCCACATGCTCTAGGGATCTAAACCTCACCACAACAATAAACAGAACATACTGGAGGGATAAATTCCTGTTCTAGACACTTCCCATGCTTTGGAACAAGATTCCAATCTACATTAGGCAGAGCTCTTCACTAGCACTCTTCAAGAGAAACCTTGACGAGTGGATGGGAAACAGAACGTTTACCCCAGGGATCACTTCAGTGGCTATGCTGGACAGAGGCACAGGGAACTAATCTAAGGGGGCGGCGGAAGCCAACACATTCTGGCTAGGCTTATAAATGCCTTTGGGCAGATAGCCTAGTACCTACATATGAACCTATAAGTGAATATCCAATCCCTGATGTTGGCTTCCTTGTTGTTGGTCCTAGTTAGCTCTGAGCTATGCAAGGAGAGACTGAATAGTTTGAATTAGATTAAGAACAGTTTTGTAAACTACGACTGTGATGAAAGGAGATACTGCCAGCACAGCTATCTGGAATTTTGTAAATAGTTATATGTCATTTGTGAATATCAACATGATTTATATAAGATGCTTGTGTTACAGCTGTATCAGAACTCTATGTCATCAAACTGGTTTGTACAGACAGGTGTGTTAAAGAGGTGTTTTATACAGTGCCTGTGTTTGAAGTGTAACCACAGTGTGCCCTGCTGGGAGAGAACAGAAATGTACATGCACTGTTATAACTGTTTAAATGTATATATTTTAACAGTGGAAACTGGAATACAGGAGGTTAACTTCAGAAAAATTACTGAAATTAAATTACTTTATGGCTATGCAATAAAAGATTGTGTATTTCAGTTTTCAATGCAGCTATACACAGAGTCTGTGCTGAGAAGCTTTCTGTATTGTCTTCAGAGGGAACTAATTACTACCTCTTAAACTATGAAGGAATGCAATTGTTTTATGACTTCCAGCATCTGCCAAAGATCTGAGGTCTATGTATTTTCACAGGTAGATGCTAAATACTGCCATGTTTCCAGCAGTGGGGGTTTCACCTGATATAGAGTCAGATGACAAGAAAGGATGTCATTCTGCAAGCTGCCCCAGCAGTAATATTCTAGATATTAATTTGAGGAGTCTCTTAGTGAGACAGAGCATTCTTTATTCTGTCTTAGACCTGACAAGAACCATTGACCGCGACATCTGCCTTGCTCTGTAAGCAAGTTTCTAGGGTATAGTAACTCAAAAATCTCTCTCTCTATTAGATAGAGATCTGTATTAGAACTCTATTAGATATAGTCAGGAATATAGCAAAGCTTAGTTTAGATATTGTTCTTTATTTATTTGAGAGTGTCCTGCAAGGTTGTTGTTATTGTTGTGTCTTTCAGCTTTTCCCGGTTAGGGGTCGCCATAGCAGAACTCCCGTCCGCTAATGATTGGCAGTAGATTTTTACGTGTCGAGTTGCCAACCCTGATGCACGACCTTCAACAAAGGTACGCCCATTCACGCATGTCTCCACACATAAGACGCTCTAGCTGAGAATCGAACAGGGCAGCATCTTACTGTGAGGCGACAATGCTACCGCAGCACCACCACCGCAGATTGAGACTGTCCTGCAATGTTGTTTTAAATATTTCCTGTGATTTTGAACTCTGATGTCACTGTGAATATATACTGAGTATTTTCTTGTTCTTTTATAATTTATTATTAAATAAATTTAAACATTTCATTGTGGCTGATCTTTGTAGAGATATTTACGTTTTGAGAGTACCTGCATATTCATTTGGTGACACAGTGTGAGCCAATCCTAATAGCCTTGCTCTTGTTCAAACTACCATTTGTATTAATATTAATATTACACAGTATTATTGGACACCCTTTTGTTAAGGGCCTTAAAGTAGTTGATAAGGAGTTGGCAGTGATAACTACCTTATAGTCTGGGTTAATAGGGGGGCATAGCCAGTAAACCTGTGTCAACCTTTCCCAGGTGTGTGTGTGTGTGTGTGTGTGTGTGTGTGTGTGTGTGTGTGTGTGTGTGTGTGTGTGTGTGTGTGTGTGTGTAAATCAAACCTCAGAGTGTCTGTGTGTCAGCTACTTAGGCAGGGACACAAAGCATTGGTTGGACAGAGAATGTGCTGGAGTTCTTGGCTTGGCCAGTCAGCTGAGATCTCAACTCTATAGCTGTGCCAGTGGGGAGTCTCACTGGGGATCTGGAGAAAGAGGGAGAAACCAACCCAGGACTGACTGTGGTCTCTTGATGCAGAGAGCTGCATCTGGAAATACTGTGTATGTACCCTGTCATCCTCTCCATGTACGTCCACCACTGATGTCAATGGTGAGGATTGAGGCTCCTTGATTACTGATCCAGTGGTGGGTCATCACAGCAACAACTAATTGAAATTATTCTGTACAAAGTGGTCCAATCTAACGTTAGTATGCCAATTGCAGGATTGCTTTACTTTTGATAGCAATTTTGACAAGTTACTTGTGAAATTGCTCTCAGTAAATTGGCTATCAGTAAAATTGGCCACAACCAATAAATTACTCATGAAGTTACTGTATTCAAGTCACCACTAGCATAGATGGGGTCAAAGTGCATGCAAATGGAAGTAAGGAAGCCAGATCTATCTCAAGCCAGGCTGATCTGGCTGTCTCTGTTTCCAGTTCACAGAGAGTCATGCTATTGTCTTTTTGTTTACAATTGAAGTCCAGACAAGTCGCTGTGGTTAAACTGTTTAGTTAAGCCAAGTAATTTCACATAGAGGTGAAGATGTACATTTTTCATATAACACATTAATGTTGCGATAACAAGGTCTTCTAATTTAATTATAATACTTGTAATTAAGCAACACATTCTTGGCCTGCCCTCCATAACCAATGGTATCCCAGTTTTTAGTACTGTATTCTGCCTCCTTATCAGTCAGAATGGTGCTGCAGGGGGCAGAGCCTAGATGGCCAACTGAGAGCAGTGAACTTTGTGAGCTCCATAAACTAGTATAATAATATAGGAAAATGTTTATTATTTTCAAGTTTAAAAAGTCAGAAATCTACAGATAAACTACTAAACTACATAAATATCAGTTTAATTTTCCTGTTAAGTAACTTGGAGATATATTGAGTCACTGAATATGAACAACTCAAGGAATTCCAGATGCTGCTTTAAAAAAAGAACTGCAATTGATGACATCTACCTTACAGGAACTATCTTTGAAGATGGATGGCTTTAAAAATGACTTAGAAAACCTCAAATTAAATTCTCAAAAACAGACTGATACTCTTAAGGAACTATTATAGCACAATACAAAAAAAATAACAAATATAGAGAATTTCTAAATGACATTGAAGGAGACTCAAAGAGGAAGAGAACAACACTTCTTTCTGCTAACACAGAACACTTAGCTGCTTAAGTATATGACTTAGAACACAAAAAGGGGAGAAACAACATAATGATCTTTGGTCTGCCTGAAAACACTGAAGGAGAAGACATTATTTCATTCTTAACAACCTGGATTCCTGAATTTTTAGACTTGAAAGATGGACTTTCATTTGGAATTGAAAGGGCGCATAGAGCACTGAAGAAATCTGCTTCTAACCTAACAAATACTCCACCTAGATCCATAGTTATAAAATTTCTTTCATTTCCGGACAAGGAACTAATATTAAAATCTGCTTGGAGAAAAATCACCCTTAAAATACAATCAAAGCCCGATATGGTTTGACAATAATTATTCTTCCAGAATACTAGAACAACGGAAAAAAGTCTGGTCAATAATAAAACTGTTGAAACAAAACAACATTAAATCACAGCTGGCCTTTCAAGATAAAAATACTTTTTGCCAATGAGATAAGAACCTTTAATGACTTAGAAGAAGCTACTATATTCATTCAAAACAACAACATAGCGTCTATCCCAGAAGAAATGGAATGGATGGCCTCTACTCTTAAAAGAATAAAAGAAACAAATCCTTGGACTGATGCTAGAAAGAGGAAACAAAAAACTGATTCCAAGATAGTTGCCCAAAAAAAAAAAAAAAAACTCTTACAACTATATCTCTCAAGGTATCAACTGATATGGTACATCACTTGTCATCTGTTTTTTTGTTTAAAAAACAATAATGATTTTTTCAGAATGTTCAGAGACCAATAATTCTTCACAAACAAAGGTAGGTCAAGATGGGTTACTATTTACATTATATATAAGCCAAATAAAGCAACATATAATACAAACATAGAAGTTTCTATTCCCCTACTTGAACTCAATGAATACTTATCTTGTTATTTTTTCATTGATTTTATTTATAATAATTTAAGTAATTAATTAACTAATTCAACAAGGTTCCATTCATCAGAGTTCAGATTCAAATGTAACAAATTAATATCATATATAATAGCAGTAACAATAGAGTGTTTTGAAAAACAAAAAAAAAATGCTATCATGGAGACTAATGTCTTCTTCAGTTAAAGTATTATTTAGAAATGCCATGTATATCCTGGTTAAATAATATTAGCAAGCTCTTAGTACAAATGTCATTATTCTGTCTAAATATAGTTAATATCAATTATGGCAGGTATCACAGCTACGAGTGCTGTTTGCTCAATCCTAATATGGTGTGCATGGATGCAGATGTGTCTGGAAGCTAGTACAAATGTCATTATTATTCTGTCTAAACGTAGTTAATATCAATTATGGCAGGTATCATAGCTTTGAGTGCTGTTTGATCAATCCTGATATGGTGTGCGTGGATGCAGCCATGTCTGGCAACTAGTACAAATGTCATTATTATTCTGTCTAAACATAATTAATATCATAGCTTTGAGTGCTGTTTGATTAAGCCTGACATGGTGTATGTGGCTGCAGCTGTGTCTGGCAGCTATTATATGTTGCGGTTTTCATCTCTGGGAAGCTGTGGGTTGTGGCATATGATCGAGGTTTACTGATGCTTGTAAATTAGGAAGAGACGTTTGGTGTTTTAGCCTGGATCCAGGGGAAGGGGTGGATAGAACTATGATTTGGGATATTTTGGCAGAGAATGGTTTGTTGGTACATCTGCTGAGTGAGAGATGGGAGGGCTGGAGGGGTGTGCTGACTCTTGTTGTGGCTTTTTTTTATCTGTTTTCTTTCTGTTCATTTCCTGGGGCAGCCACGATGGTGCAGCGGTTAGCGTTGCTGCCTGACAGCTGGTTTGATCCTTGGCTGGGTTGCCTTCAGTGTGGAGTCTGCATGTCCTCCCTGTGGTCGCGTGAGTTTCCTCTGGGTGCTCCAGTTTCCTCCCACATCCCAAAGACATACTGTAGGTGGATTGGACACTCTAAATTGGTCCTAGGTGTGAGTGTGTGCATGTGTGTGCCTTCTGTGGAAGGCTGGGCACTGGGCTGGCAACTCAACACCATAAAAACTCCACTGCCAATCATGAGTGGACAGGTGATCCACTGTGGCGACCCCTAACCGGGAAAAAGTCGAAAGAAGAAGAAGCTCTCTGTTCTTTTCCTGGCTGCTGACTCGCTGAAAGGGAGGGAGATTAGGCTTGAAGTTGCAGTGAAGTGAAGTTTTGCTTCAGGTGCATCATGAGCCTCTGGTATGCAGTACACAGACACACTAACAGAAACAGATGCTCCCAGGTTCCTATGGTAATGGAGACAGAATGATGATGATGCTTAATGGCTCTGAGGAGCCTCCAAAATGATTCTCGGCAATGACGTTTTTAGTTTAAAAAAAAAAATATATATATATATATAAAATAAACCACATGAACACATATTGATCCCAACACTTCATTTAGCTCATTAAGTTGATTCTTGATAAAAAAAAAATAATAATAATAATAATAAGCGCAATTTTATATTTAAAATGTATTTTGGTCCAAGCACATTAAGGACTTACATAAGAGTGGAAATCTGAGTTATTGTGAAAGACTAAGACCACTTTGTCTTGTGCAGTACCCTTTGCAATGGTCTGGGAGGTGAGCTTGCTCGGATATGTTAGACATATGGAGATAGCTGATTCTAGGGGTGTTTGGGGTCACTGGGAAGTGCTGGAGAGTCATCATTTTTCCTTTGTGGAAATATCTGTGGGAGTGGAGGGTGTGCTGAGTGGTTCACTGGCAGAGTGGATACTGCATGAAATGGGCTGGTAAAATGGAACAGGACAAATATTGGTTTGTATATTTTAAGAACATCCTGGAAACACACCACATGAATTAGTGAATGGTATTCTGGCAAAAAAGGATGGGCATTATTGCTCATGCTTGAAGTAGTGATATGCTTGTATGTAAGAATGGAAATATAACAAATAAGAAACTAGAAGGGTCTCATAAGTTAAAGTCTATGTACTGTATAAACATGTTTGGAAGGAGCTAATAATAAGAATAAACATTACAGCTTGTGGTCTCTCAAATAACTAAGCAACAGCCAAAAAAAAAAAAACCACACACACATAATAGTTATGTAATGTATGATTTTAGTAAATCTAGACCTAAAATGTATAATCGTCATATAAGATGAAGCAGTGTGCTGAATTTAGATATTAAAGACAGAATTTAATAGCATGGGTTTGTGTGTAACACTACTGTCATAACTTGTCATAAATGACATACATTACATTGAATAACAAGGGGAAACATGATGATTTTCTTATTTAAGTAAATATGCATAACAAGTCATGTAATTGCTTTAACTTGAATTGTAGTTTTTGTAACCCATCTTGACCATATGTAATATTTAAGCGATTACCAAGATAACTAACGTTTTATACATGACATCAAACTAACAAAGTTGTCCAAGAGAAAGAATAGAAACCTGAACTTGAAATGTCACAGAATGTAACAATCATATTCTGAACAAATAGTATTAAATTGACAATAGATAGTTTAATAACATGGGCTTGAGTATAATAACACTACTGTTTTAACTTGTCATAAATGACATACACTATACTGAACATCAAGGGGAAGCATGATGATTTTTTCATATAAGTAAATGTGCATAACAAGTCATATAATTGCTTTAACTTGACGTGTGGATTTGTAACACATCTTGACCATACATAACACTTAAGCTGTTACCAAGGTAACTAATGTTTTATACATGAGATCGAACTGACAAAGTTGTTCAAGGGAAACAATAGAAGCCTGAACTAGGAACGTCACAGAATGTAACAATCACATTCTGAAAAAATAGTATTAAATTGACAATAATCACTCAATTTAACCTTTTCTGATTATACAAAATAGAATGTTGCCATTTAAATCTAAAAACTTTCAGTATATGCCGTACATAAAATGGCAATTTATGAATATGGAAAGGGAACTTGTAATCATTAATCAGAATAAGTGAATTTGTTGTTTTTAACCTATAATTTCACTCATTTTATAATAAGAAATGACAGATATGAAAATCCTTATGTGTAGGAAATGGGGGGAAGAGGGATGCACTGATAATTAAAATGCACTAACTTTCATCAATATTTACATAAAACAAACTTGATGCTTTAAGTAGGTTAGCACCAAAGTGATTACTTAAATGCTGGCAAACAATGAAATATAACTTCTGATATATCCAGTAAAATACATTGTATTATAAATATTAGGTATAAATAGTATTACCATCTATTTATATTAAATAATAAGTTTTGAAAGACTTCATCAATAAAGGTGAATATGTCAAATAACTGTGTGCTATAGTCTTTTACTTAGGTTTTATATATGATACATGCTACTTTGCTATAATTGAATTGTCATCTATCTTTCATGTAAATATTAATTGCTTATACAATAAGTAGACATTTATATTCTATTAGAATTCTGTGTAATCAACAATAGTACTCCATCTGTTCAAAATAATATAAATATTGCTTATTCCTATTACAAATATTCTCCATATGATAATTCAATTTATAGAGCTCAGATGTTCTGGATTGTCAAGATATGAGTGATGATGGACTTAGGTTTATCCATTAGATTAGGAATGATTTTCATTCCATGGCTAGTGAGGATCTTAGTTTTGTTAACATTTATTAATTTAAATTTGTTATTTCACAAAAACATTTTTAGTATGCCTGACCAAAACATTACTTTATTGGCAAACACTCAAAGTATAAAACTGATAATTTCCTTTAAAAGCTCAAACATATACTTTATAGTTATCAGACAAAAATGTTTAATAATTACAATAAAACAAAAAATACATAGTCTAAATAACCTAAGATGGATTTAACTTTATTATCTTTAAATACCAGTGGCTTAAACAATCATTGCAAGAAATCAAATCTACTAAAATATTTAAAACTGAGCAAAGCACAAATTGTCTCCCTTCAAGAAACTCATTTAAAAAAAATAATAATTACAAATAGAATCCTAAGGAATATATGATATTGGCGCAATCCACTTATAAGACAAAGACAAAAGGGGTAACAATTTTATGGAAAATAAATGTGATTAACCCAGAAATCATTTATAAGTATGAAGATAAAGAAGGCCTTATGGCATTAGTAACAGTTAAATATAATAACAGAATATGGACCCTAGCTAATCTATACTGGTTCCCAGGCATTGGATCAGGAAGTGTTAAAAAACACTTGGATTCTATTTCCAATAATTATAAAGGCAACTTAATATTAGGAGGGGATTTTAACTGTATATTTGATATTTCTGAAACTACAAATAAAAGACCGCTGCATACATCTGCTGTATCAAAAGCTTTAAACAAGTGGGTAGAATAATTTCATCTTGTAGATACTTTTCCATCAAGATCACAGATTTGGTACCCAAACTAGAATAGATAAAATATTTGCTGCCCATTAATTACACTCTAAAATCATTAATTTCTCAATCACTCCCTGCCCCTTTTCAGATGACAATTCATTGATACTAAAACTTCAAACTGGTTACAAACCATTAATCTTTAACTCCAGAATTCCAGCATATATAACTAAAATTAAAGAGTTCAAACCCTGGCTATTATCTCAATTACAGTTCTTCTTAGATATTAATTACACCACAGAGATAAATAAAATAATGATATGAGACTCATTAAAAGCTTACATATATGGTAAAACCCTAACTTGGTATAAAAATAATCAGAGAATGAGATTCTGAATTATTAGATCTACAATCCAAACTTTTGTCAGTAATTGCTGAAAAAAGTCAAAATCATTTGGAGATGAAAAAGAAAGTAGAAGTACTAAACAATAAATACAACAAAATTCTAACACATAAAACTAGTTTAGCTTTAGAAAAACTAAAAATTAATACCTTGGCCACTTCTCCCAAATATCTACATAATTTATCTACAAGAATCAAAATACAATAAAAAAACTAATAACATTAAAAGTATCTTCCATGAAAAGAAAGGAGAAAATGTCTCAAATATAGGTAACATTCTTTATGCCTATAGAACTCAATATATGGAACATTTCCAAAAAGAAAATATACATATTGATCAATTAAATCTAGATTAAAAATGTTCTAATATAAAAAATACCAGAAAAATTAAAACTAAATCTGCAAGAACCCATATCCTACAAAGAAATGACATATACAATAAAAGAGGGTAAAATAATAAAGCTCCAGGTATAGATGGCATAATTATGGAAATATATAAACTTTTTCCTTCAAAGATACTATCTTTCTTCCATAAAACTCTATTAGAAATTCAGTCACAAGTTTTAATACCACCATCTTGGAGATATTCCTTAATCACACCAATCCTAAAAGAAAACAAATCCCCAAACCTCTGTACCTCATATAAACCTATATCATTATTAAATAATGACTATAAGATATTTATGACAATATTAACTAACAGAATGAAAATACCACTATCCAAAACAATAAATAATGATCAAACTGGATTTATATATCATAGACACACACATGACAACAGTAAAAGGATAATTTCTCTTATAGATTGTTAATAAAAAATAAAGAAACACTCATAATTGGCTTATATAGAGAGAAAACCTTTGATTCCCTAAATTAGGACTATTTATTCAAAATTCTGGTGTTATTTGAATTTCCCCCTTCCTTTGTTCATCTACTAAAGAATATATATACAAATAATTTACCATATGTTAAGCTAGGTCCTTTCACTTCTGAATCTATACATATAACAAAGGGTACTAAACAAGGATGTCCCATGTCAACGATTCTATTCGCTTTGGCTATTGAAATATTGGCAGATTCAATACGTAACAATACAAAAATCAAAGGAGTAAATGTTTATGAACAATACAATTCTAAAGTAATGCTCTTTGCTGATGACATATTATTAACATTATCCGACACAAAAGAGACATTAGAAAAATAGATATTTTAATTGACACATTTTACAGGACTTCAGGACTCCATTTCAATAAATCAAAAAATATTTATTTTTAAATAAAAAAAAGAATTGCAGATGAAGGGGAATCATATTATAGGGAAACATGAATCTACCCTAAAATATGTAGGAATTGAATTATGCAAGGATAGTAATGAATTAGTCTCAAAAAACTACAATGATATCGTCAATACAATTAAAATCTCTGTGGAAAAGTGGAACAAAATAATATTAACATTTGAAGATAGACTACAGTTAATAAAAATGGTTTTACTGCCCAAGATTCTATATATAGCTTTGGCAATACAACTGTAACCAGAAAGGAATATACTCAGAGAAATAAACTCATGCCTAATAACATTTTTATGGTTTCCCAAAAGAAACATAATAGCTTTAATACATCATATCAGACCAGGGAAATGGGGGATTAAACTTTCCTGATATAGAAACATATATAAAAGCATCAATATCTAAAACAATCTCAGATTGGATAAGTCCAAATTATTCTGCAAATTGGAAAGAATTACTAACTGTAATATTAATAAATGAATTTGATTTACAAAAAAAAAAAATTCAAATAGAAAAAAAACAATTTGACATGACATATTGTGTATTAGTATGTAATATAACATAACTAAGCCCACTAAAACTTGTATAATTAATTATTACATTGACTCATTTAGGAAAATCATTAATGCAAATATATATTTAAAAATCTGGTTTGATCTTTTAACACCATTTATAGTTACAAAGAGCTATCCACATAAAATATACAGAGAAATAATTAATTCCTGGAAACGGAAAGGATTTGTTTGTTGGTTTTAATGTATCAAAGAACTAAATGTTCTGGATATGCAAACAATAGAAACAACATACAAAATTCCACAACAAGATTGACTAACTGTGCAAAGCATTCTGATGTATTTTCAAGATTTATACAGAATAATTAGTAATTCTTCATTTAAAGAAATACCTAAACTTATGAAATACCTATATGCAATCATATATAATGATTATGACATGGAAATAGTATTTTGAAATTTTACAAGATATTGATAAATTATAAAACAACACCCAAATCCTCATATTGGAATTATATAAAAAAAGGACACTGATTACAGCTAACTGAAGAAACTAAACCAAATATTTTATTATCAATAAAACATACATCCTTTACACAATACTGGAAAGGTTTTAATTGGAAATGCTTGCACAGAGCATTCTTAACTCCAGATAGAATTAATAAAATTAATTCTTCTACAAAGGGAATATGTTGGAGGTGTGAGCAAATACACAATGCAGATTGGAATCACATTTTTTTCATCTATGTTATAATTAAGACATTTTGGAATGGTATTAAAAACTTTTTACAAGCATTATTTAATGAATCATTTAACTTATCTAAAGCTTTAGTATTATTAAATGTGTACGAAAGTCCTCATTTGAATGAGTTAAATATGTATCTAGTATGGACAATACTTGCAATCTCAAGGAAGTGCATAAGAAGAAGATGGAATGCAAACACAATACCGACTTTGGAAGACTTCTAAAGCCTACTGAAGACCACAGCATTGTTGGAAATTAAAATTAAAGAATTAAGGATTCACCCTAAGCTATTTATTAACAATCCATGGAAAAAAGTCTTGTTATTGATTGATACTTTACAATAACTGAACAGATGCACTCTGATAACTGGATTGTTATAATTATAAAGTAATTGTATATATTGAGCTCTGTTATAGTGTCAGGCTGATGTAAATAGTGTATATAGTTATTTAAGATGTTATATACAAATACTGTGGAATTTATTGAACTGTATTTGAAAAATAAAAAAATATTTTTGAGGAAAAAAAAAGAATGGTGCTGCAGAAATGCTCACAATCACCTAGGAGTGCATCAGGTAACAGGCAGATGCCTTGCCCTTGATATGATTCAATAAAATAGGGTTGAGAGGAGGTTCTCTTTGTGTTGCTAAAACTTTTTAAATCAAGAACTCAGTTTGATAAGACTCCTGGTCAGCTTCCTTTGTTCTTCAACAAAGCAAATCTCACTGCCCCTGCTAGGAGGATTTCATCCCTACCCCCTCTTACTTTATATGTATACCAACTCTGAGGTTGCATTTACTAGGGAAGAAAACTGGGCCCCCCCCCACAGATTTCACCAACGCTTGCACTTGGTTTAATAAGTATCAATAAATTATTGTGCTATCATAGGGGGGCTAGACCACTGCATGCCATAATGAGAGAGCAGTGCATTTATTAGGTCTGCACTATGTCCTTTGTCTTTGCCAAAGCCATATTTTCAGTGGCTTCTATTCCCACACCAGGTAGCTTGATTCATGACAATAGTGCAGCACAAGGGGGCCCTACATTCCTGAGTGTGTCATCCTTCAGATGAGACATTAAACTGTGGCCCCATCTGCTTGAGTTGGTGTTGCTCATGTGGATGCTAAAGATCCCATAACCCCTATCGAAACGTATAGGGTAAGTTATCTGATAGATTTCCTCTAGTGGTATACATACCACCACAGGTCTCCCCTGGAAGCAGGCCATTAGTCTAGTGAGACTAACCTGGTCAATAAAGGATAAATAACTAAATAAATAAATAAATAAATAAATAAATAAATAAATAAATAAAATATTTCAGAAGAGCGTCAAAGCATCATATGCTTCTTCATAGGTTTTTAGAATATAGATGTAAGGTAATGACCCTATTGGCATTCAAAGCTTGGCAATTACCATGTCAAGTTGATGTTTTCTGTACACCTGTGACCTTGTCAGAGCTGGGAAAGAGACTTTGATGTATTACTAAGAGAAGTTTATATTAAAGGTGTGGTAGTCACTGGTTAATGTAGAAATATATTTATAGCCTGTCATCAGAGCACTGGAAGACAGCTGCTTTGCGTCTCATTAATGAAAAAGACATACATCAGACTTGTGTAGGAGCACTACATGCCACTAACAGAGTAGCACCGTTGCTGTACAGCAGCTTTGCACATTATACATATGATGAATATGTCTACATTTGTTTGTTTAAATGTGTTAACAGAACAGAGCACTGTGCCATTAGGACCATTTTCAGGCACTACTTGAGAGTACTTCTCAAAATGTATAAACAAAATAGATTGCAATATTTCCTCAGCACAGACATTATGTAATGTATAAAAAGGAATATACATGCCAAGTAGGTAAAAATACAGAAACAAGGCCTAATCTGTGTGCATAGATGCACTGTTCTCTACATAGAATTTCAAGTATAGAACAGTTTAAGCTGAAGAAAGGCAATAAATCAATTAAAATGTAAAATGCAAGAGCTGAAGATATATTTATAAATAAGTACTGCATCTCCTTACACATAATTATCTACCTGAATAATTATTTATAATTGAAGAATAAATTGCATCTAAATGACAGAGAAAATAAATACAACATATGCATTGTAACTACCAACATACGATCATCTACCTGATTGGTTAATTTATAACAAAATAATGTAATAAATATAAGACTGAAAATAATGTGAAAAAGGAAAAACTTTTTAAAGTCTATGAAATTAATTATTTTACGTTTTGACAGTAGAAATGTAAGTACTGAGTAGACAAGGACATTTAGGAATCACTTATGTAGGATCTATATCCCTTGCTGTAATTTTGTTGCTACTTACTTTATGACATGGCCACCTTCATCTTATACCATATTGCTTGGTCAATAACAAGCCACATTAATCCCTTAATTCTAAATTTGCAATTGCTTTAAATGCAAGGTGTAAATTCCTCATTAATGTGTACAAATTACTGTGCAATTTAAGATAGTGTGTATAAGAATAATTTTAATAATGCCGATTATTTTTGGTACGATGCCTTTGAAAACTCACCAAAGTTTTAATATCACCCAACATTAAAGAACAAAAACAGTTTTGTTTGTTTGTTTTATTTATTGATTGATTTATTTATTTATTGGGGGGGGGTAAATACCAAGTGCATCTAAAACATCTTGCATGGTTATCTCAGAACACAAGATTGTTATTTAAAATATTGTATCTTGTCTGTTTTTCTTCTATATTTTACAAAATATTCATTAAACATTCTGGCTACTTATACGCCAGAAATTGACTTTCCTATTTTGAAGCAACCTGACAGTCAAACCAATAATTTTAAGTGCTTTTCAAAAGACTGGATAGGATGCATTGTTCTTTACAGGGGAAATTAGGGCTTCCCATATACTGGGAGTTAATTCACAGAAGCTATAATTACTAGAAGAAAATTTTGGATGTTGACAGGAGGGTGTATTGGGTGAAAGTGATCTTTGCATTGAACAGTGATAAAGCACTTTGGGTAATTTGTAGTGAGCAGTGCAGCTGCTGCACAGATGGTGTGACCCTTAGTTACTGGTATAACTGTGTATCATAACTGTGTATAAGTGCTATTATCAAGCATTAGAAGTACTGACACCTAGATGGAGTGCCCCTCCATTTAGATTTGTATAAACTGATTTATGCCACATCATATTCCTGACTCAGAGTGAATCTGCTGTGACTGTACAGATACAACACCCCTCACCAGTGGCTCTGCTGTCAGACAGATGTTCTGCTACTCAGGAATTACTTTGCACATCAGTATATACTACACTGAGTATGGAGTACAGGGGCCTCCACCTGGACCAGCATTAATAGCAGTGCTGTTTGTAATACTGGCACTAAAGTACTTCTGTCTACCATAGGTGTAAGAGCATAGCTATTACACAAATACTGCCCCCCCTTCATTGCTGACATTGCAGTATGGAATAGCACATTTACTGGCACATCAATCACAATGAGCCTGCTCTAAGACAGCCTGACAACAGAGATTTCTGTACAGTCATCAAGGAATAATACCACTGCTTGATCGATGTTTCCCTGTCATTACTAACACTGTCTCAGGAAAGGAAAGTGCTAGACTGTTCCATATAACCATCAGCATAAATGTATCTCTTGGACACATTCTATTACTCATCATCACTGGCACTGATCAGAATAATGCCACAGTATTGCCTACTGCCTTCAATAAATATCAGTTTCTTACATCATTGTTGTTTCTCTCAGCAGTGTTACTGCTTGGATTCAAAATTCTTGTAACAACATGATACTTTGCCATGCGAAAGTAGTGCACATAGTAGCTGCTATGTCCTCTGCGTGGTAAGATATCATTGGTCAAATTGGTGCCAGGAAATGGCATACAGCTATTAAGTAGTACTACAGCCAACAGGCAAATGCTTCGCTACTCATCACTGACATCTATATTTCAGAACAGTGCCATTTTACACCTGCATGGTGTAGCACATTTGTCAGATGGATGTTCTGTCCCTCACAGCTACCACTGATTGTGAGGGCACATGGGACAGACCACAAGAAATTATCAGAGAGTAGCAGACATGCCAAAGTACTAGTGTACCCTTTGTAAGTGTCATGGTTTATAAGGAATAGACCCCTTGTTTTTTAAACTTCTTCAACAAGGCAGTTAGACTTCTTCTTCTTCTTCTTTTGGCTGTTCCCGGTTAGGGGTCACCACAGCGGAACTCCGGTCCACTAATGATTGGCAGTAGATTTTTATGGTGCTGAGGTGCCAGCCCAATGCCCAACCTTCAATCAAGGCACGCCCATTCATGCATGTCTTTCGAACGCCACTTGACCGCGGGGAGGACATGCAGACTCCACAGAAGGTGCTCCAGCCAAGAATTGAATGGGAAAACCTCTTGCTGTGAGGCGACAATGCTACCACTGCACCACCACAGCGTCCAACAAGGCAGTTAGACTACAGAGATTTATGGCTTAACTGCATGGTGAAGAAGGCCTTTAGACATGTAGGATGAGCAGTTTTGCTGATGGCTCTGGTTTGAAACCTGTAGTCAACAAATTTCAAACCAGAGCCATCAGCAAAACTGCTCATCCTACATGTCTAAAGGCCTTCTTCACCATGCAGCTAAGCCATAAATCTCTAAAAATGTGAGGCAGTGTAAGCCTTGGTTTGAGCCTAGGACCCTTAGCATCTCATGTAACGCTAGTCAAAATAGTCCCTGATCATTTCATGTAGCTATTAATAAATAGCATAAATGTCATCCAGATGTTATATCTCCATCATCGGTAATATTACTGTAGGATCATAGGAGGTTACTAGGCTAATGGCCCCGGGCCCTAACAAGCCTAGGCAAGTTCAACCCATATTCCCAAGGGTGCCTGGTTCAAGCAGACACTAAAATCAGCACCTATTGCCCCTGTCCAAGAGGGACACAGGTGGAACCCCAGAAGTGAATTTCCAATTACCTATCTAATTGTCCAAATTGCGCTTAAATAGGGCTAACTTTGTTTAACATGAATAGGAAGCTTATTCCAAAGATGGGGCAACCTCTGTGAGACAAATCTGTCTTTCCAGCAAGTTCTGTTAGTGTCACATACCAGGTTAAGGTCCTTTGAGTGAGTGACTCGTGACCCGTGTGCCATTTGACTTGCAAATGTTCAACATTTCCATTAATGCTGGGTCTGATATTGCTCTATATGCAAGGCACAGGTAACCTCTGAGCACTCTGTATGACTCAGAGTAAAGTGACAATGATTTCAGTCTGTCCGCATAAGACAGCTCTTGAAGATCCTGAATTTTCTTTGTAAGGAACCTTTGTGGTCTCTTCATTTGCTGCAGGTGTTTGGAAAGGAACATACCAAAGGCAGAGTCGTACTCTATTATTGGCCTGATGAGGGAAGTGTACGGGGGGTTATAACCTCTTTTTTTTTGGAGGCAATACTCTTACTTATGAGATGAACAATGTAAAATGTCCTTCTTACCACTGTGGAGCCATGGTGATTGAAGTTAAGGTTCCTGTCAACCTGTATACCCAGATCTCTCACCATTGACTGTGTGCTTAGAGTATTGCTATTGATGTGGTAGTTTGCAGGAACATCACCCTTGCCACAGGGGATGATAATGCATTTTTTGCATTAAATTTAAGGCCATGACTTTAGCATCAGTCATTAGTCTGCATAAGACCTTCTTGCAGGATGTTGACATCACTAGGGATTTTATAATCGCTCCCAGTATGTAGTCATCAGGAAACTTTGTCAGACACAGTCCTTTAGTTTTAGCCTGTATTTCAGAGAAGTAGATTCTGAACAGTAGGGGTCCCAGAACCATTCCCTGTGGAACACCACTGATTATGGGTCTGCTGAAGGAGGTAGAGTCCCCTATTTTGTCCGTATGAGTTGTACCAGTCCACCAGTTTGCAACCCACCTGACAATATATGGGTTGATACCCAGTTGGGAATTTTATCAATGATGCCTGAGTGGGGGATTGTGTCCAAGGCCTTGGCTAAGTCTAGGTAGGCCGTATACACAAATTTGCTTTCTGTTAGGCCTTTGGTGACTGTCTTGAAGTCCAGCAAGTTTAACAGGCATGATCTCCCTCAACAAAGCCAAACTGTGTGGGGTCGAGCAGTCGGAGATTTCCTATATCCTTGTTAATAAGGTCCATGATGATTTGTTCCATGGCCTTGCAGATAAGGCTGGTCAGGCTAATAGGTCTATAGTTCCTGGAGTCCGTGGATGCACCTCCTTTCTGCAAAGGGATGATAGTAGCTGTTTTGGATTCTGCTGGGATGAAGCCACTGCTTAGGCTGTGATTGAAAAGCAGGCTCAATGGTAATGATAATTCCTATTTTAACCCATGTAGAACACAGCCCAAATACTGTCTGGTCCCATAGAAGCTGTGTTTTTGTCCTTGGAAAGCGCATTTAAGAGCTGCTTCTTGGAGATACTGGGTGGGGGACAGGTGTTAGGGAAATTTTGGGGTATGTGTAGGGGAGACAGGGGAGTGGCGTTTTCACTGAACCTGTCAGTCAGCAGGTATGCTACATGCACAGGTTCTATATATGTAGTACCATTAACTATGAGTTTGCACATATCTGGGCCTTATCTTTGAGGTTACTTATGTAACTAAAGAACACCTTGTGGTTATCCTTAGTTATGAAAGCTAGAGCTAAGCTGGATTTGTAGCTAGCTTTGGAGGCCTTCACTAGGAGTCTTATTTGCTTGTTTAAGTTGAGGAGGGAGTGTTTCCAGTTTTGAGACTGTTCCTTCCTGCTCTTAGACAGCAATTTCTTTCTCCTATTATACAACCTATTAATGGAAGTTGTCCACCAGGCAGATTTGTTTTTCTTTGAAGATCTTGCTTTGGTTCTATCAGGTAATGCAGAGTCAATGCAATTGTACAGGTGATTGTATAAATCATTAGTGTATAACTCAGTATAGGTGTCTGTTTCATCAGTGTGGGGAGGGGCCATGAAGTTATTTATGCCATCTAGTAAGAGATTGTAATTGGCCTTGGAGAAGTTTTTTAGTTTAGTTGTTGGTGGGGGGGATTTGTGTTATAGTTACTTCTAGTGAGACTGATTTGCGGTCAGATCTCACCAGGGATGGCCACACACTAAGGGTGGTGCAGTTATCCCCCATGTTGGTTAGTACCAGTTCCAGGTTGTTTGAGTCCCTTGTGGGTGTGTCATCCAGTTTGTCCAGGGCATTGGATTTAATGAAGTCCTGAAAGCTTTGGGCAGTCTATGGATGGGTAATTAAAGTCACCTCCATACCAGGGTGTTTGGTTGTATCTTGATTGGCCAAGCAGGCTGAGTGGATGCCCTGATTCATGGAGAGGGTCCTATAGCTGACAATGACCAGAAGAGGGGTCTTACCTACAGTCAATTGCACCTGAAGTAATTCAGGGGAATCGTACTGTTTAACCAATCTAGAGGTATATTTATCTTTAATGAGTATTGATATACCACTTCCTTTAATTCTCATGTCTTCAGTTTGTGGTCTGAACATGTAGAAGGAAATGTAACCTGATATATGTGGGGTGGTCTCTGCAGCCTTAAACCAGGTCTCAGGGACTGCACAAATATCAGTATCTTTGAGAGTGAGGACTGCTTCCAGTGAGTGCAGTTTCTGGTTTAGACTCCTAGTATTAAGCAGTATAACCTTGAGGTTATTTTTAGAGGGTATTTTTACATTGGGAATTTTGTTCTTGTGACTTGCCTAAAAAGGCATTATGGGGATGATGAGAACCTTGGCCAAAAGTAACCAAAATCCCAGGAGAGACAGATGAAGACCATTTCTGGCAAAGCATCGAGGTATGTTGACCATGTCATCTCAGGCTGACAGATACTGGATCCCCTTTGAATGATAACAGAAACTAAGCCAGTTGTTGAACTTGACCATTTTTTGTTTGTATTGAGGTATCATACTAGGTAAAGGTAAAATGCTGCTTAAGGCTAGGGACATACCTGCCTGAGACACCTAATCCAAGAGGTCAGTCATGTCGGTCTTTATATAGTCCAGTTAGGTATGTCTCAAGTCATTCACATCAACATGTTCTATGATGGAGTCATAACAGTGCCTGTTGTTGAGAGACTTGAGTGCATATGTGATGTAGCGGATCCTGGCACCTAACAGACGGCTGACCGTGACCTTTTCCTTATCCATCCTGGTGTGAGGGATGTGTTTCTCACAACTGACTTGTCTATAACTAAGATGTTTGTTTTTGTGTTATGCCATAGGGGCTTGACTGGTGAGACACTGGTGTGTGATATATTATGTGTACTATGTTCTGCAGAGGATGTATTATGTGAAGCATGCTTGTGTTTGTGTTTGGGAGGTCTCTGATGTTAGGGTAAGCTTCTTGTAAGGACCTCCACATATGTAGGTGTATGTGTTGTTGGTTTGGTAGGTGCAGGAGGTGAGGTGTGCATGCTGACAAACTGCTTAGTATCAGATGGACTGACTGGTGAGTGAGAGAGCCTGGATTCTAGGTTCTTGATATATATGCATCTCTCACATAATGAATTTGTGTGGACTAGATGAAGTGGGTTGTCAGTATACATGAGGCGAATGCTATATTACCTCAGGATGCCCACGTTGACCAGGCTGGCTGTAGAAACTGTGGGAAATTGTCCATCCATAATGCTAGGTAAGTTGATGTGGTCAGAAAACAGAGAGAGTATAGGAAGGAACAGGTAAAGTAAAGAACAGGAGAAGTGGACAAAAAACATGAAGGGCTAGTGGGTAGGATCTGTGTTGTTACCTCAGCAGCTTCGCTGAATGTATCACCTGTCAGTGACAGACAATCACAAGAACTCACTGATGGAGCACCAGCAGAGTACTAAGGGAAATTTGCAGGCAAAAATGTTTGCGTCTATAACCACCAATGGTGCCCACTGCTGTGCAGCAGTGCACAATGCACACATGAGGTGCTATGTAACAAATGAACACAAACTGATCTAACCAAATTAATAAATGAAAAAGCTCAAACCTGAGCCCATATCAAGCTACCTTCAATCAGATGAGTTCTAACTGCACACTCCTGCTACTAGGGTGCAAGGGAGCCCTCTTCAACAAAAGACTGTCTGGTTTAGTGCTCAAGTTATACAAACAGAACTGGATTCAGCAGGTCTGAATCTAGTCTGTGCTACAGCAAACAAAGTACAACAATTTCAGAACAAAAATAACAGTTCAAATAAACAGTGATAAAGTAAAATGTAGTTCTAAAGTACAATATACAGTGAAAAATTATACTACGTTATGCAGAGATCAGCAGATGGTCTGGATTTGCTTATGTAGCAAATGAGAACAAACTGATAAAAACAAATTATTCAATTAACCAGTAAAAAATCTTAAAACTGAGACCTGTTCCAGCAAACTTCAATCAGATGAGTTCTAACTGCACATTCCTGCCACAAGGGTGCAGGGGAACCCTCTCCAACAAAAGATAGCCTGGTTTAGTGCTGAGTTATACAAACAGAGCTAGATTTAGCAGGTCTAAATCTAGTCCATGCTACAGAAAACACAGTGCACCAATTTCAGAAAAAAAAGAGATCAAATAAGCAGGCAAAATAAGCATTCAACCAGCAATTCCCAGCTCAGAAGGCCAAGCTGCTCTCTCCTCCCACAAGAGTGTAGACCACAAATCTTCTTAATGTAAAATAACGGGGCCTGAAGCCCAAGTGCTTAAACCAGAATTAAGACACTTTTAAAATAACAGACACACTAAGCCTTCAACCAGCAATCCCCAACTTAAAAGGATGTAAGCTACCTCTCCTGCCACAAGAATGTAGACCACAAACCTTCCTAATGTAAAAAAATGGTCTGAAGCCAAAGTCCTTTAACTAAAAGGCTTAGAATAACAGTTACAAGTTAATCAGGCTGCTAACAAGTAGTAATAAATGCAGCAGAATAAATGCAAGTAACAAAGCAAAATAAAGTAATAAAGTAGGATTAAACACAAATACAATAAAAGCAGCTGAATAAATTGCAATTTTTAGGTTAATTGGGAAGGAAGAAAACAGAAGATAATTGAGAAACTAAGCTGATGAGCCTTCCCAAATGATTTGTCTGTATTCAGCAGAATGAGCTGATGAGATAGGAGTGGGAGGAGTATCCAAAATCAGATTTATAGTAGGGGTGGGTAACTCAAAAGTCACAAAGTTTAAGAACTCAACAGCAATTAGGCAGATGGGAGGGGAAAATAAAATGCAGCCAGAGATCAGCAATATTTAAGAAGACTACAACAAGCAGGCCAAACAAACACTTCATCTAAATAGATATTTCTAACTAAAGGAGAAGTGCTGTTTCTCAGCTCCTCCCCTAATTAACTGATTTATTAATTCCAAAGACAGCTATGCAAGTCTAGAACCACTAAGGGTAAATACTTCAGCTGCCAGACCTGTATTTTGTTCCATAATCAGTGATACCAAGACAAGCTTTGCTGGTACCAAAACCAACTAATAGAGACAGACAGATGATATATCCTTTAGACACTGACACTGTGTAGGCTGTGATGGTATGACATCACTGCATACTACCATCATAAATCTGACAAGGATGGTTTTATGAACTTATTTATTAAACTTTGTTTAATGGGTTGGTGGACTGGCACAAGGACCATTTTCAGCTATGATCCAAGCTGGTAGGTGCACACAAAGTACAGATAATTGATATTTATAAATTATAATAATTTCAATGTAAATTAATGTTCTGGAAAGTGTTTGAAAGTAATAATAAACAATTTCACAGTTATTAGTGCAAATAAGCAAGTAAAAATGCATATATGCATTTATACATCCTTATAGCCAGGGCTATAGTTGGATCAGTTGTTCCCCTGGACAAAGTTTATAGTGGTGACCCAACCAAAAGGTGAGGAAATTCTGGATGGTTGAAAGTTATGGGCAGAATGCCATGTACAGACATACTGGAGTCTTGATTCAGCAGTGATGTAGGAAGGATCTGACAAGACCTTTTAGGTATTACTGGGAGGCTTATAGAATAGCCACAGAAGAAATGTTACCATGTGTACCCAGTTATTTCTTGCTTCTTTCCTATTGATATTGCATGAAATTATCTTTAATTTTACTATCATATCTTTTCCTTGTCTATTAAGTACTGAGTAGGAGGCTGGAATATGGGATATATTGTTCTGAGTGCCTATCACATAGAAAATGTATTTATCATAGAAAATATATTGTAAGATATACTCTAAGTTCAGTTCTTCAAACTGGCAGTCACAGTTTCAAATACAAAGGGTGACATCTTCCTGTGCGTACATCCTTTTGACATATATCACCATTCATTCACTTCATTTCATTCACTGAGTGATACCTGTTTTATCCTATTCAAGGCTGTGGAATAGTTGAAGCCCCTGTTAGAAAAATGTAGGTCAAAGGGAAAGAACTAATCCTGGATGGCTTGCAAGTCTGTTACAAGACTGGCACACACACACACACACACACACACACACACACACACACACACACACACACACACACACACACACACACACACACACATATGCATACATGCACACACACACATATCTACATGCAAATTAGAGCATTATCAATTCATCTAACAACATGTTTTTATTATTTTTATTTTTTATGTAACTATGTATTCATTTATTTGTGCATTTATTTGCTTGCTTATTTTTGATGTGCAAAGAAACTAGAGCACCTAGCTAAAAATCCATACAGATACTGGGAGGACATAAAGATTCTGCAGAGAAGACAGTACCACATGGAGATTATACTGTAGAACTGACAGCTGTGAGGCAGCAATGCCAATCCTTGCACCGCTGTGAACCCATAAAACAGGCTTGTCTTGAAAAATGGAGTAGCACAGCTTTTTGGAAACTTTTTTTTCAGTTCTTAAATTAATTCTTTGGGAGTAGTGGTCTTATAACAAAACCATTAGCCCAGCCAGCCATGTTTTCAAAACAACTGACTTTTGTGGATATCACTGGAGGTATGTTATTCAAAGTGTATACTTTATGCAAACTCCGTTAAGTCCCTTGGACTTCAGTTTTGAGATTTTTGCAGCATCTAGCAACTTGTACATGCAATGAAAATGCATTACGCACATCACTTTTATGTATTATTCTGTGTATGCACCAAAGTTTCTTAGCAGTGTTCAGTCATCAGTGATTATTACGTCTGTTAAATAAAAATGGAAAATATCAGAAGTGGATCCATCCATCCACCAACAACCCCTTTTCCTATTTTTGCACATGGGGTCAGGGTGTCACTTCAACAGTGACAATCATGTAGATCCAAGGTTTACACCACCGGGTGGCAAGCTCTGCCATGGTAGTTCTTCCATACCATGCACTTGCATTCACATTTACCCCTATGGCCAATTTAGAGTGTCCATTCCACCTACTGCATGTCTTTGGAATGTGGGAGGAAACCAGAGTAACTGGAGGAAACCTACATGAACACAAGAAGGACATGCAGACTCTGTACAGAAGGCACCCAGCCAAGAATCGAACAAGAGAACCTCTTGCTGTGAAGCGACAACGGTATTGGTGTGCCACTATGCGGTCAAGGATAGTGTATTTTTAAAATAGTCAGTGCAAGAGAAAATTAAGATTTATCTGATTATTAATGTTAAGCTGCATTGTATTAAATGCTAACAGCTATTTATTGTGCAGGTTAGTAAGACAACTAGCTGGAAGGGGAATAAAAGGCAACAGTAGTATTTGTTGTGCAGTATTAGATGTAAGACTTGGATTGCTTCAAACTTCCTATATAATATTGCTGGAATTGCAAAAATTGAGCAATGTCATATTACACCATTTTCAATGCTTTTCACAGCTATCCATTTTAGCTGTATTCAAAATGAATTAGTAAAATTTTAAAGATGCCTAGAGGGTTAGATCTGAAAGATATGTTATTATTCAGGACTTTTCCCTTGCACACTTCATTTTCTATAACATTACCCTTCTCCTTAGGGCAATACAAAAGTAAGCTAAGCAGCAGAGAAGGAAATACAAGAATCTGTAAAACCACTGCAGGGGCAAAATGATCTCTCAGTGAACTCTATGCTGAATAAATGCCTTCCATTATAAGGTTATCCATCTGGTAACCATTAAGAATGCATAGCCTGAAGGAAAATAGAGTACGCTTAGGGATCACCAGTCAGTAACATAAATTAAATGAAACCGTCACACTTTTTAAAGCATTTAAACAAAATGTATCCTACTTTCATGACATACAAGAGCGTGCAGATTGTGAGTATATACATATTTCTCTTAGATTTTGTAGCTTATCACCACAATCTGCGTATCCATGTGGTCATGACTCTGTTATTTTAGTGCTTCAGTAGAGAGTGTCATTTGGTACACACAAAGTGGAACTATTCCAGCTATCAACACAAATGCTGATCAGTAACACAAAGCAAAATAATCAGAAATCATTACTGCTTTAAAAGAAAAAGAAGCTGAAAGAACTGTTGCTTTTTCTTTGCTGTGTGAAACTGTAGAGCATGTCATTACAAAACTTTGCAGCGTCACAGATGGAAGCAAATGATTAAAGTGTCAGAACAAATAAGAGAGTATTGCACAAACATATGTACAATACATAAAAATAAGCAAAAAAAAGCAATTCAAGAAGCCCAGAGAATTGCTTGTTGCCAAATATACAGGACTGTTAAGTGGTATTAACTACACTAAATAAAAAATGTAATGATTTCTTTATCTCTTTGAATATATCAACTTCTCTGAGTTGAAAATGTGATTATCTGCTTGAATTTTTATATTTTTTATATAATTCATATTGTTTCAGTTCTAGCCTAATATGATTTAAACTGAATATTGTATTACTGAATATTTTACATACATAAGGTATTGGTACTGTTGCAAGAATTTCAGTTTTATTAATTTGAAATTCTGTGAATAAATTATAATCTGATATTGTCACTCTTCATTAATTCTTGAACTGTTGGATCTCAGTTACATCCTCGGAACCAGCTCAGCCGTCATAACAAGCTTGCGCCAGCCAGAAACTCTCAAGATAAGTCTACCCCTAGTGTCTCTCTTCCCTTCCCCTCAGATCTTGTTTGCCGCGTAGAATTCTGGATGCATAAGCCATGCTCTCAGTTAAGTGCTAGCTTATTTTCTTATATTTAGCTATAATTTTTTTGCCTCTTAGCTCTAAACTAATTACTTAGTTGACCTTTTTCAAGTTACTGACCTGTCTTGTTGAGTGAGAGTGTTGTTTCTTCCCTTTTTATCTTATCTGTAAATGCTTTCATACCATCGTTGGTATAGGCCCCTTCCTTTTCTCTTACTTTTGGTAATTTTGTCAGTACCATCATTGGTATTCTCCTTCTCCCCCTTTACCCTTTGCTAGGTATTTTTCTTAACTACCATTGTTGGTATGACTCCTTAAAAAAAAAGTTTCTTTACTCTGTTTTCTCTCTTACTTTGTGTGTGTGTGTGTGTGTGTGTGTGTGTGTGTGTGTGTGTGTGTGTGTGTGTGTGTGTGTGTGTGTGTGTGTGAGTAAGTGGTGTCTGTGAGCATGCATTCTCGTTTAAAGTTTATATAATGGCAGAGAAGCATAAGGGAGCCACTGGTTCCAAACAGTGTGAAGGATGTGACAGAAAGATGCCCAACTCGAATGGGCATCTTTCCTGTGTTTATTGTTTGGGGGTGCCACATTTAGAGATTCAACCATCATGTAAACTCTGCAAGGGTTTCAGCGCTCAAACCCCTGTAGATGCGCAATAAATTAGTCCTCAAAGGGCTGTTAAAATGTCCTTTTTGGGAGACTTTGACATCTCCGCCTCAGAAAAGCCTCACTAAAAGGAGTCAAAAAAGAGGAGGCACTCCATTCCAGTGTCTCCTAAATCCAAGAAATCTAAATCTTCTAAGGACCAGACCTCTTCTCATACCTTGGAACCAAGGCCTAAGATTAAAAAATTGATACCTGCTACCATTTTGGCACCGAAGCCTGCAACTTCCCCCATGGTGCAGACAACTACTGAACCTATGAAAGTCACCTTGGTACCAACTTCTTCATCGGTACCTATGACCCTCTCAGCACCAACAATAATTTCCCCAGTCAAACTGGTCACTTCTCCTCCTCCAAAACAAATCATTGGTCAGCCGACCACAATGACGAAGGTCAAATCCTTACCCAGGACTAGGTATTCCCCATGTATTGACCCCTTCCTTGGTCAGCAATTGAGTCCCTTTGCTGAACGCCCAGAATCACCCTCAGGGATGTCCATCTGTTCCACCAGGAGTCTTTCAGAGCTTGATGTAGTCAGATTAGTGGATCAGCTCTTGGCAGCCAGAGGTCTCAACTACCCTATCTAGGACCTCTCTCCCATATGGATTCAAGGCCTATTCTCCAAGGACTCCCACTTAACTTCCTTCTTTAACCTCTCAGTAGGTCTTGGAGCCCACAACTTTATTTTCCGGTGCCATCTACTTCGGCACCAATGATGGACCTTACCTTGGTTCTGGAACCGAATCTGTGGTCGGTGGCTCTGTTAGACCCAACCCATCTGCAGGAGCATGACTTGGCTACCGGCTCCAGGATCCCTAGTTCGGCTCAGATTTTTTCCATGGTGTCGTCTATGGTTTCTGGTGCTTTGACAGTTCTGAGTCCTCTCACGGCTCCTTCTCTGGAGGTGGGCTCATCGGAGCAGGGTGTGACCCTGGTTCTGAAGTTGTCTTTCTCAGTTCCTGGCTCCCATCCCTCTTCAGGCAGGCCTGCCTTCCAGATTTTGGAGAGAGTTCTTGCCTCAGCAGGCTCGCAGTTGGCACCATTCCCATCAGAGTGTCACATCTATGTACCCTCTGGCTCACAGCTGTCACAATCTGCTACATCGGGGCAGAGGGCACAGGAGCAGCAGGTTACCCTCTCTTTGGAGTCCTCCTCAGATCTCCCCCATAGCCACCCCATAAGAGACCATGCAAGAGGAAGCATCTCAATTCTCTGGAAGGATCGGTCACTGAGGATACAGATTATGATGAAGGGGAAGGGTCCCCACAGTCGGCCCCTGAAGACGTCTCCTTTGGAGACATCCTATAAATCTTAAAACAGAGGGGTGATTGAAAGTCCAACAACCCTTCCTCCCAGGAATCAGTTTTCTTGTAGGCCTTCCATGCCTGACGTTCTACTTCTTGAGTGACCCTACCTGTTGATGAATTGGCTGAGCTCATTGTGCAGTATGCATGGAAGGCTCCTGCCATTATAGAGCCAGTCCCCCGGAGACTGGACAAAATTCTCTCTGCACCTGAAGATCAACCCCACTGTTCCAAAGGTCTAGTAGTAGATGCTATGGTGGTGGTGGCTGCCACAAAAAAGGAACTCGTCGAGGGGAGTCCTGCAGTCCATCCTTCAAACTAAAAGACTCAAATGATGGACAGATTTGGGAAATGGGTCTATCCTTCAACAACCTTTGCCATACAGTCATTGATTTTTTTGGCACATTTCACATGACTTCAAAGGGACCTGATAACAGAGATTTCAGGGACCTTGGTAGGAGCAGTGTCTGATGAGGTACGCAACCAGCTTGTGACCCTTGAATCAATATCCAACTTGTCCATGCAGCTTATTGTGCCCACAGCCAAAGGGATAGCCAGGGCAGTGGGTACAGGTGCTACCATTAAGCATCACACCTGGATGCGCTTAATTGACTTTGCAGACCCTTTTAAGTTTTCCTTTATCAATGCTCCAGTAGATGCCACCTCATTGTTTGGCCTAAAGTCAGAGAGACATTAACCAGGTGTGAGAAGGATGAAAAGACCCTTTCTGCTGTGGGCATGCATTTTTGCACTCCTCAATGGCCATACTCCAGGAATCAGAGGAGTTTAAAGATATGGTTCAAGAAGTCCCAAGGGCCTTTTCGGGACACACATGGTGAGTATTTTCCCTGGAGCAGAGGGGGGAACTCATTGGGAGGGTGTTCCTCCTATGGCAGAGGGGGCCTGTGTCACCAGGGTTACAGAGATTCTTTCTCTGGACAACCCTACTAGCGCTCCTGAGCAGCAGCCCTATTGCTTATTTCTGGAGACAGTTGGGGGAAGATTCTCTCTGCACCATCTAGCCTGGCACAGAATAACATCGGATTCCTGGGTGCAGACAATAATTACAAGAGGTTACCACAGCCTCTTTACTCTTTATCCCACACCATGAAGGTGAATCCCCTATGTTCCACCCAGTCAGAGGGATACATCAGCACTAGAAGTTCAAAAGCTGTTTCAAAAAAGGAGTCATCGAAACAGTCCCACCAGACCAAATAGGATCTGGATTTTACTCAAGATTCTTTTTAGTGCTTAAAAAGACAGGGGACTGAAGGCCAATTCAAGACCTCAGTGTTCTGAACAAGTTTGTTCGACAGATGAAATTACAGATGGTCATGGTTCAGTCTATCCTTCCTTTTCTGGAGAGAGATGATTGGATCTGCTCTATAGATCTTCGGGATGCGTGTTACCACATAAAAATGGACAAGCGCTCCAGAAGATATCTCTGCTTCCAGCTGGGAGCCAGTCATTACCAATTTTGAGCATTGCCTTTTGGTCTCACCGCAGCCCTCAGGGTGTTCACCAAATGCATGGCAGTGGTTGCAGCTCACTTAAAGCTGCAGGGATTCCATGTGCTTCCATATTTAGAAGACTGGCTCCTAACAACCCCCTCCAGGCATCTACTGTTATTCATCTTGCACTCCATTCTAAGGCTTACAGAGCTCTTAAGCATCTCAGTAAACAGGAAAAAGTCAAAACGATCACCACACAAGACATAGAATTAATTGGAGCAACATTAAACAGAAAATCCTGCATGGCCACTCTTCCTCTTCACAGACTAATAAGGCTGAGGTCTCAAGTCCAAGTAATACTCTGTCAAGACAAAGTTCCATCTCATCTGGTTTAACAACTTCTTGAGTCTATGGCAGCAACAATCACCCTAGTTCCTTTAGTGAGATACCACATGAAGCTGCTTCAGTGGCTCCTCGTGTCACAGTGGTTTCTGTTAACACACCCAATATAACACCCAAACCACATAACCAACCGTTGCAAGCAGGATTTACATTGGTGGATGAAACCAAAAGAATTATGGAGCCACCCCTTCTCACTCTCTCAGCCCAAGGCTGTAGTGACAAATGAATGCTTCCCTGATGGGGTGGGGGTGGGGGGCATTTTCAGGGAAAGACAGTTCAAGGCACTTAGTCCCCTCAAGAGGCTAGTTTGCATATCAGTGTCCTAGAACTGAGGGCAGTGCTATTAGCATTGCAAGCCTTTCAACCCACCCTCCCTTCAGGGACAATTGCTATTTATTCAGACAATGTCAGTGGTCTGATACATCAACAAACAAGGGGGGGAACCAGTCCTACCCTTTATGTTGGGAAGCCCCAAGAGTTTGGCAATGGGCGATTGCCTCCAACCACTTTCTAATAGCAATGCTCATCCCAAGGAATTCCAATGTGATTGTGGACAAGCTGAGCAGATGCATTTATGCCTCATAAGTGGTTTCTCAATCCTAATGTGGCGACAAAGATCCTTCATCAATGGGGTCAGCCTTGCTGTGATCTGTTTGCTTCTCCCATAAACCACAAGTGCAGCAGCTACTTTGCCCTAATCCCCCCTCAGAGGGAGTCCCTGAGAGATGCTCTCCTACACGATTGCTCCCCGGGACTACCTTATGGCTTCCCACCAATCCCCCTAATTACCCAATTTTTGAAGAAAGCCCACCTGTTGAAAAGCAAAGTAATCCTCATTGCGCTTTATTGGCCCCGTCAAGTCTGGTTTCCCTTTCTCTGGCCTCACCTGGTTCACTGCCTGTGGACTCTGGATCCAACTCCAGATCTGTTGTCTCACCCTCAGGGATTATTCCATCCCAGCCTACAAAGTCTCAAGCTGACGGCTTGGTTTCTCCACTTCCAGTAATTGCCAGGCAGAATAATCTATCTTCCCCAGTACAAAACATACTTATATTTTCACACCATCCACCAGGAAACTTTACGTATTGATATGTGTTTTTGTCTAATAAAAGATGAATTAAGCCCTTTTCAGCTTTGATTGACAAGGTACTAGAATATTTATCAACCTTATTTCAATTGAGAGCCTCTGCCTCTACTATTAGAGTTCATTTGGCTGTTATTTCAAATTTTCGTGATGGTTTTGACTACCTCCCTTTAATGTCTCATCGCCTTTGCAAAATCTTTCTAAAGGGAATTTTGCATTTGAAATTATTTATTTATTTATTTCGGTTTGATTACCGGGGGAGTCCACTGGGAGAGAAAGTGCCCATTTTCAGTGGAGGCCCGGGGAGAAAAGCTCCATAAGCAATATGATACAATAGAGGTTACATAATGTTGAAGAAAAAGTTACAATTTTAACATTTATACAGTAAGAAAAGCAAATGCATAAAAATATACTTCTAAAACACAGTTGAAGATAGTAGAGAGCACAATTTACAGGAGTTTTCATTCAGGGCAGCAGCCCGGGGAGAAAAGCTCCATAAGCAATATGATACAATAAAGGTTACATAATGTTGAAGGTAAAGTTACAATTATAAAATTCATACAGTAAGAAAAGCAAATGCATAAAAAAATATACCTTTAAAACACAGTTAAAGATAGTAGAGAGCATAATTTACAGGAGTTTTCATTGAGGGCAGCAAGTTCAACTGTCTATACTACAAGGCTCTGAGGTTACATGTTATTTACACTATTTGCATACTTGGAGTCAAGAGAGACATTTCTCAAACAGAGAGTGTAGCTTAGGTTTGTTTTAGGAGAATAGAAAAATATTTGTTTGAGGGACCATGGAGAAAGAAGTATAGAGAGCTCAAAGGAGAAAATTTCCTAGAATTTATGTAGGGTGAGAGCAGGAACATTTCCGTTTAGAAGACAGGTAAGAGAAAAGTTTGGACTTGAAGGAGTCAGAGTTTGGTATGGTCCTAAGTAAAGGAGGTAGGGAGTTCCATTTTTTGCCTAGAGAGAAAGAGAGAAGGAGCTGGCCTGCAGGACGTTTGGGTTTGTGGATAGAGATTACATTTTGGTGTTCAGATCTCAGAGATCTATTTGGGATGTATGGGGGAAGGATGTTTGTTAAGGCTGGGCATTTATCTGGGTAGAATATTAATTTGTGAACGGAAGTTAGTTTGAGATAATCTAGGTGGTTATAGAGTTCTAGCCAGTTTAGAGATTGTAGGGAAAGGCAGTGGTGAGTAGAGTTTTTAGATTTAGTTGCAAATTTAGAGATCTTATTATAGCAAGTTTCAAGTTTGGATGTGTTAGAGGAAGACAGGTTAGTTAGTAGAGGGGCTCCATATAGTAAAGAAGGTAGAAGGTAGGTAGTTGCTAAGGTGTGCCTGGAGGAATTGGAGAGAAAGCGGTGATTCCTATAAAGCATACCTAACTTTTGGTGGGTTTTCTTTATGTTTTGTTGTATGTGGATATCGAATTTAAGGTGTTCGTCTATTGTAATGCCGAGGAGTTTTGCAGAAGGGACCACTTCTATAGCAGAGTTGGTTTGGCTTAGGACTTTGAAGGCATTTTTGTTAAAAGAGAAAGCCCTGGAGGGGGGGGGGGGGAGAAGTATTTTAGATTTATTGGAGTTGAGAAGTTGAGAGAGAGATGGTTTTGGTGCATCCAGTTCTCAGTAGTAGAGAAAGCTATTTGGGTTTTAGTTAGAAGTTCAGGAAGGTTAGAGGCGGTACAGACTAAAGTGGAGTCGTCAGCGTATTGGATAACTGTTGTGTCAGGAATGACAGAGTGAAGGTTATTTATAAAAATGTTGAAAAGCAAGGGACCAAGGATGGACCCTTGTGGAACGCCGGTGGGAGTTGGTAAGAAGGAGGAGGTAGAGTTCTTCCATCTGACGGCTTGAGATCTGTCAGATAGGTAACTGGAGAACCGGAAAAGGGTATCTTGGGAGAGATGAAGGTTAGACAGATGAAAAAGAAGGTGTTTGTGGGAGATGGTATCGAAAGCTTTAGAGAGATCTAGGAGTACTGTGGATACTAGTAGTCCAGAATCTCGGGCTCGATTTACAGTTTATAAGAAGGATAGTAAGGCAGTAATGGTGCTGTGGCCGGGGCGGAAACCGTGTTGGGTGGGTGTTAGGAGATGATTCTGAGTTAAGTAAGGCATAAGTTGGTGGTGGACACATTTTTCTAGAATTTTTGATATTGGTGAAAGTAGGTCAATGGGGTGGAAATTGGAGATATTGGTGTTTTTGCCTCCTTTGTGAAGAGGTAGAATGTAGGCTGAATGCCAAAGTTTGGGTACATAAGACTCTTTTAAGGATCTGTTAATTAGAATGGAGATTGGGAGAGCAATACCTTTAGCAGCACATTTGAGGAAGGAGGAAGGTAAATTGTCAGGGGCATTGGAGCATGGCTTTAGTTTGGATAGGAGCCTTTTTATAAAAGTGGTTGAAACAGGTTTGAGCTGGAAATTGAGTGGACAGTTACTAGGAGTGTTAGGTGTTGGGGAAGGGGAATTGGATGGATTATTGTTTGGGAAAGATTTGGTTAGCAAAGCTATGGATTCTGTAAAGAAAGTGTTAATTGAGAGCTTAGTTCCATGTCAGTTATACTAGGGTCAGGGCAGGGATTATTCCTGGACCCTGGATGGAGTAGGGAATTAACTGTTTTCCAGAATTGTTTTGGGTTCTTGTTAATGTCAGACTGAAATTTATTGTAGTAGTTTTTTTTGTCTAAGGTGATAAGTTTTTTTACTTGGTTGCATAGTTGGGTGTATTAGAGCAAGGTAGAAGACATTTTATTTTTCTGGTAAAGCTTCCAGGATTTATCCCTAAGATGCATGTTAAGTTTTGTTTCTTTGGACAGCCAAGGAGCAGAATTAGCTTTGACTCGTTTGTTTCTAGGAGGGGCTTGGGAGTTGAGAGTATTTAGGAAGACAGAGTTAAAGAGTTCTACAGCATTGTCAAGGGGAAGAGTATTTAGTATTTGCCAGTTTATATGTTTAAAAGTGTTTGAGAAAATAGCGGGGTTGAAGTTGCTAAGATTACGAGTGTGGATGTAGTGGTGTTGATGTTGGATGGAGTTGGCTGAGGGATAAATGAATGCTGGGAGATGATCGCTAAAGGAGTCAGGGCTGGTGCCAGAGAGAATTATTTTGGTGGGGTGAGAGACTAGGATCCAGTCAAGGATGGATCCTGGGGGGTGGTTTTTGTTAGGGCGAGTGGTGGAGTGGATTGCTTGAGAGAAGTTGTAAAGGTTAATGAATAGGGAGGGGGAAGGTGAGTTGATTTTATTCCAATCAATATTAACATCGCCTAGGATGTAAGTTTCATATTTTATTTCAGTTGAGACCCAGTGAAGAATATCTTCAAGGGTAGAAATGTTATTGCCTGGGGAGATATATAGGGAGATAATGCAGATATTCTTATGTTTATTTAATCGTAGTAGACTAGTGGTTAGTTCAGAATTTTTGAATTGTGGAATTGGGATTTGTAGGGGGATTAAGGAAAGATGGTTAGAGTAGATTAGCACAGAGCCTCCACCTTTTTTATTTAATCGGTCGGTTCTGTGAATTTGGAAATCAGGAGGTAAGATTTCAGAGTTGGCAATGTGGGATTTTAGCCAGGTTTCAGAGATAGCTAAGATGTCAGGTTGGTTGTGGTAAATCCAAGCTTGTAATTGGTGTATTTTGTTATTAAGGCTTTGGGCATTGATAGTGAAGAACTTTAGGGTGTTAGGAGAGGAAGCAGAAGTAGAGGAGGGAGGGGAAGAAGGGTCGTGTGAAGTGGGAGAGGTAGGGGGAGGGGGGGAGGAGTTGTTAGTAGTGTGGCAGGGGCCAGGGTTGGGGTGGATATCTCCAGATAAGGCTAGGTCATTGCAGACAATAACTTTTAGCTTTTTAGGTTTATGTAGTGGGAGACTGCTTGGGGCTAGTTGTAGTATATGAGTGAATGATTTAGTTGTTGTGGAGAAGAGTTTGTGATGGAATAGGTACAGTAGGTTAGGGTGAATTAGAGAGGAAGATATGTTATGAAAGTGGATGGACTGCAATGGTTGCAGGTGAGAGCTAGGGATAGTTTGTGTGGAAGGAAGGTAAGGGGGAGTTTTGAAATGGTATGAAGTAGCATAATAGAGAGGAATTAGGAGTATGAGAAGGGAGCATGGGACACAGATAGAGTAAAGGATTTGGGAGGTCATGTTTAGAAAGGGAGTATTGAATGGAATAAAAGTAGAGGAAGTGGACAGGGAAAATTGGGAGGGAGAGCTGAGGAAGTAGATGGGGTTAAAATTGTTTGTAGGGGAGAGAAAGAGACTAAGTTAAGGAGGGGAAAAGTATAGTGGTGTGGGAGGAGTAAGAGGGGGAGGGGTAATGAGGAGAAGGCTAGGATTAGATAATTAGTGAGAGAGGGAGGGGAAATATGAGGAATATATGTGGAGGTGCTGGGGAGGGTGGGAATTGGGGGCAGGGTAGGGGAGCGGAGTGAGCCCGCAGGGCGAACGGAGCGGGAAGAGCCAAAGGAAGGAGAATGATAGGGAAAACAATCAGGAGAGTGAGAGAGCAGAAGGTAAGTTTGCAAAGATGTGTAGTGGGTTAAAAGACCGACAGAGAAATATAGCTGTTGGTAAACATATAGAAGAGATGACAGTAGAAGAAGGTAATAGGCTTTGAGAGGGAATAGAGATGGACGTTAGCTAAGTGGAAGAGATAAAAAAAATGAGGAGAGGTAATCCAGGGAGAAATAGAGAGGGAGAGAGCAGTAGAAGAGATGTATAGGAGCTAAGTAGGTAAGATAAGGAGGAGAGAGGGAAAATTAGTAGAGACAGCAAGAAGGTAGAGGAGCATCACCTAGTGGGCAATCAGATTGAAGCAACAAAGTCTCAAATCCAGTTGGGGGGGGAGCTATTGAAGTCAGAAAAGGGATAGAAATATACTAGGGGGAGTAGGGTTATTTAAGAGATGAGAAAAGGGGAAAGCTTTGGCTGCTGGCTAATCTGGCAGGGGAAGCGCACCACAACCTACTTCAGTTTATGTACTACCTTAAATTGTTACAAAAGGTTAAGAATAACACATACTTTCACTGAAAGTTCCTTGCTGGGAGAAAAATGGGAGTTTAGATTTGATCAGAAATTCCTTGGTTGTGGGTTCTTAGTGTGGGCTTGGCTTCCGGTAGGGAAGAGCAGGTTAGAGCTGGATGGGCAGGAGCACAAGCTGGAGCATGCAAAGGAGAGAGAGAATAAAAAAAAGAAAAAAAACAAATGTTATAAAGCAGGCTGTACAGGAGTCAGGAGTTTACAGCACAGATGAACGTAAGTTAAAACTCTATCAGATTCCAAATATCACAAAAACAAAATATCACCAGACAGCAGCATAGGTTAGCTAAGAATGAAATTGGAAATGGCAGCACAGATGAACATAAGTTACAGCTCTATCAAATTCCAGAATATTACAAAACAAGGTTGTTACACTAATAGCACACAGCAGGGTTGCACAGGTATGCAAATAAATGAATTGGATATAACAGCACAGATTAACAAAGTTTAAACATTATCAGATAATGAATTGGATCAAGCAGCACAGGATGAACAAAGTGTAAACTCCATCAGATTCCAAAATATCACAGAACAAGAGCAGGTATATATAAGCCCCACACAGCTGTTACAGGGACAGCGAGCTAATCACTAAAGTAGTTAAGCATTGACCAGTACATTTCATTAGGATTCGGTGAAGTTGCAGGAAATAAACACCTAGCATGGGTTCAGTTAAATTGCAGTTAACAAACACCTAGCACCGGTTCAGTTAAATAATTTAAACAGTTCCAACAGCTGAATAAAAGCTTGTATAACATCAGGGTTCAAACAGGAACTGAGAAAATATGAAAATAGTTGCAATTTATGAGTTAACTATTGCCGTTTCGGTTAAAACAACAAAACAAGAAAAAAAGAAAAATAAAATAAGACAACAAGCCCTCGATGGCTGAAATGCAACCTCCGCATGCAGAGCGCTATAATAAATCAGCGTCTGCAGCCGGAAAGCAAAGTACATGCAGTTAAAGATTGCAGCCAGAGTCGTTTTCAAACTTCAGGATTCGGGCAGGAAAAGGAAAAATAAAAACAGCTCCAATTTATGTAGCAACTGGTGCAGCTTCAGACAAAACGACAAAAAAAAAGTAAGACGCAGAGCAAAAATCACAGCAGCTGAAAAGTCAGTCACCACGTGCAACGCACTATATTAAGATAAGCGTTTGCAGCTGGTGAGCAAAGTACACGCAATTCACTATCCATGACCTTTTAAGAAGGCAAACAAAACAATACTAGTATGTAGTCAATTGACTGAGGTCTTCATAGAATGCACTTACAGTAGGATACTGCGAAACGCTGGAGCCAGGGATGCACAGCAGCCAGGGGGAGGTCAGTAGAATAAAGATGGTGCCTCCTTGGATGAGGTAGCTATATGGAGTGGGAGAGGAAGTTAGGCAAGAAGGGGGAGGAGTGAGTGGACTGAAAGGGAGGGAGAGTATACACAGAGTGCAGTTACAGAGCAGTAGCTGTGAGATAAAATGCTAGAGAGAGAGTTCCGTTTGGAAAAAAGGCAGAGGAATTTGGAGAGAGGTAGGGAGAGTAGAGTAGAATGTCGGGGTCAGATTATGAATAGTATATTTAAGAGGGAAAGGGAGTAGGACGAGGTGTGGAAGGGAAAGCTAGGACGTGAGAGATTAGATCCAAAGGAAGGAGAATGATAGGGAAAACAATCAGGAGAGTGAGAGAGCAGAAGGTAAGTTTGCAAAGATGTGTAGTGGGTTAAAAGACCGACAGAGAAATATAGCTGTTGGTAAACATATAGAAGAGATGACAGTAGAAGAAGGTAATAGGCTTTGAGAGGGAATAGAGATGGACGTTAGCTAAGTGGAAGAGATAAAAAAAAATGAGGAGAGGTAATCCAGGGAGAAATAGAGAGGGAGAGAGCAGTAGAAGAGATGTATAGGAGCTAAGTAGGTAAGATAAGGAGGAGAGAGGGAAAATTAGTAGAGACAGCAAGAAGGTAGAGGAGCGTCACCTAGTGGGCAATCAGATTGAAGCAGCAAAGTCTCAAATCCAGTTGGGGGGGAGCTATTGAAGTCAGAAAAGGGATAGAAATATACTAGGGGGAGTAGGGTTATTTAAGAGATGAGAAAAGGGGAAAGCTTTGGCTGCTGGCTAACCTGGCAGGGGAAGCGCACCACAACCTACTTCAGTTTATGTACTGCCTTAAATTGTTACAAAAGGTTAGGAATAACACATACTTTCACTGAAAGTTCCTTGCTGGGAGAAAAATGGGAGTTTAGATTTGATGAGAAATTCCGTGGTTGTGGGTTCTTAGTGTGGGCTTGGCTTCCGGTAGGAAGAGCAGGTTAGAGCCGGATGGGCAGGAGCACAAGTTTCACTGAAAGTTCCTTGCTGGGAGAAAAATGGGAGTTTAGATTTGATCAGAAATTCCTTGGTTGTGGGTTCTTAGTGTGGGCTTGGCTTCCGGTAGGGAAGAGCAGGTTAGAGCTGGATGGACAGGAGCACAAGAGTAGGATACTGTGAAACGCTGGAGCCAGGAATGCACAGCAGCCAGGGGGAGGTCAGTAAAATCACCTTTTAAAGAGCCCATTGAGCCTTGGAATTTAATGTTAGTTTTACAAAGTTTGGTCCATCAGCCCTTTGAGCCAGCAGCCACCTGTGATGTCAAATATTTATCTTGGAAAACTCTATTCCTGATAGCCATCACGTCGACCAGAAGAATATCAGAATTGCAAGCTTTGTATGTGAAACATCCATATATCATTTTTCTCAAAGAGAGAGTATCACTAAGAACTAACTCCTCTTTTCTGCCTAAGGTAGTATCAGACTCCAATATTAACCAGTCTATAGATCTACCAATTTCTTCCCAAATTTTTCAAACATGGGGGAATATTGCTTGCATTTGTTGGATGTACACAGACAATTACATTTTTATCTGGATAGAACTAAATCATTTAGAAAATCAGACCAACTGGTTCTATCCTTTTCAGGTACTAGACTGGGCAAATCAGTTTCAAAAGTTACTCTGTCAAGATACTTGAGAGATTCCATCACCTTTGTTTATACTCAAAATAAGCTGGACTTACCAACAAAAATGAAGGCACATTCTACTAGATCTGTTTCCATTTCAGTAGCCTTTCATGCCAGAGCTTCTACAGATGACATATATGCAACCGCAACTTGGGCTACACCCATAACTTTATCACTCATTAAAAATTGAATATGGTCTCCAGGGGGAGAGCATCCTTTGGCTCTATGGTGCTCAGGAACATCCTTCCCTAGGGTCTCCCAAGGTCTAATGTAGCTAGGGACTCTGTCCCAACAGTTCATGAATGAATGGAGATTGACAACATCAGATAAAGAAGTTATGTTCTTACCATAACGTTCCATCTGTGCTGTCTATCTTCATTCATTCTTAACATCCCACCCTCCTACCCCCCTCCAAAAGACTCCTGGAGGTTCGGAAATAGTTCTGGGATCCTAGTATGGTAGTTGCTCAGACAGGCTGTCACACTTTTTCTCTCTATTCTATGGGCAACACTCAATCTGAGGGGAAGGGAGGAGAGGCACTATAGGTAGCCTTAGCTTGAGAGTTTCTGTCTGGCATGAGCTTGTTATGATGGCTGAGCTGGTTCTGAGGACAGAACCAAGACCCAACAGTTCAAGAATGAACGAAGATCAACAACACAGATGGAAAGCTATGTTAAGAACATGACTTCTTTTTTTCTAAAAAGAAGTGGATAAAAATATGCATTTGTCAATGCCAAATGCTAGCTTGCAATGTATTTAATTATTGCATTTTGGCAGACATTGATTTCTTGACTCTTTCATTGATATTCTTGGATATTTTGATTTATTTCTGTTACTTAATAGTACTGCATTTAATCTTGGGGAAAAAAGAAAGAGTCAAGCAAGGCAAAGTAATTTATTTTTATTGCATATTTAAACAACTATGTAGTGGGACATTTAAAAAAATAAGACAGCTCTAAAGGAAATGTTGCTATAAAAATAAAGAAAACAAAACAATGCTAAGTACTTTGCACAAGTGACAAAGTGTATATTAAAAATAAATAAGTAAAACCAGACCCACAATGTAAAATACAATCCAATAAAACATACTTTTTTTCAGTGCTCTTCAAATGAAACAGTTATGTGAAAAAGTATGTGTCATAACTAATGCAGTGATATCTCTCCTTACATTGAGCAGTCGATTAACAGTAGACAGTAACTTGCTCACCACTGACTTTCACTAGATTGCACAGCTGAATACCTAAGAAAAAATCAGTGCTCAGAAAAGCATGAAGTAGTCAGACAAGAAACTTATACTCACTTTTGTTTAACACTGAAACACTACTATGCTTAAGGGAAAAGGTTGGGTATCTAATAAAACTTAAATTATAAAATTAAGTACTTTTTACATTCACACCTTACATTAAAATGGAGAACAGGCAACCAGTTGTAAATAATCACTGTGTTATATTCGTGGTTCACAGTCCTGGAGAAAATATTTGGCTTACAACTGGGTGTCTGAAATACTTAAGTAGTTTTTCCTAGCCCTCAACAAAATAGGTGAGCAGATTAAAGGAATGATTGTGCTCAACCAATTTTTTATAATGTATCATTTCAAATATTCTGATAAAACGGATATAATATATGGTTTTATTTTCATATTTATTGGTTTCAGTAACCACAGTTTTGCGGTCTATGCTTATTTTTAATGTTATACAAGGTATGTTCCTCATTACAGTGCAGACAAGGCTGTGTCTGTGACCCATTTGCACAATAACATTCATGGTTGTAAACCAGCTTGATCAGACTTGTGGATGATGCTCTACTTATCTGTTAACTAGTAAGCCTAAGATGCACATACATCGGGGGTAAAAGCATGCAGTTAGTGGAAGCTAGTAAACACAAAAGTAGGGCAACACTGTTTATAACGTTAGTAGCGCAGGTCATTAATCTTGTGTATTAAATGATGCCAAACTGTGGAATAATTCCTTTATTTATTACTTTTAAATTATAGGAGTATCTCTCTTCAGTCCCAGTGGGTATCTGAAACAGTTCTTGATAGAATGTATCACTGTTCTAACTGTAAAATTGAGTGACTGTCTTTCCTTCTATGCAGACTGAAGATGACTAAAAGTCAAAAATCATTTTATTGCTCCTTCTTCTTAACATAAGACAAAATCTCAAGGAAGAAATGCAGAAAATTATGGGGAAAAACATCTATAATCGTTTAAGCAGATAATTATGCATTTGTGTTCTCTGCCAAACTGGCAAGCACTCTTACACTGAGCAACAGGACAGACTCTTGCCACTGGAGCCAAGTAGACATCAAAGAACTTGACTTTAATTATATTCTAATTACTTCTACAAGCAGGATTAACAGATCCTAGCTGCAAGTGAGCCCAAAGTTTCCAGACACTTTGGACAAGATGACATACTTAGTAATCAAATCCTCATCCTGCTGCCACCAGTTCTCTGGCCAGACCAGCACTGTCCTGCACTGCATTGTCAAAAGGGGATGTGGTGTTTAAGGTCCAGTCTGCTGATTTAATTTCCACAAAGGAATGGTTTTGAAAGTAAACCCCTCTCTACAGATATAAAAATCACCTACCTTATAGCCACCTCTGAGGAAAACAAAATATTTTTAATATTTGCATTCTCAATATGCACTTTTGCATGTATTTGGTGGGTTTATTTAAACCTGTTAGAAATACTGTATTTCTATATGATTTGTAAGGACTTACAACTCGTATTTGTTTGCTAGTCTGAAGTGTAATTTGGAGCCATTATATCTGTTTAGCTATTGTTTAAAGGTCAGTGCACTACAATATCTACTGTAAATAAAATTTATCACAAGAGAAAACACAGCAACCTCATTTTGTATGCAGTGTTCACTAAGGTCAAAGTACCTCTTGATAAATTTCACTTCTGTTCCTGGTGAGAGAAGAAACAGAGTGCATTGATTCCTGACTGGTTCTGGTTGGACAGTGAGCGTCTGCGCTTAACGTTCCTGATTGGTCTGCAAGCTATTCAAGGCATCTACCAGGAAAAGGCTACAATAAGCCTGCAGACCCTTGCATCATCTGGGACAAGACTGCAGATCACCAAACAGGCTGCTGCCTACTTCTTATCTTGGGATTGGTGCTAACGTTTTTTTTCTGGTGAGAGAAGAAGCAAAGCAGCATTGTATCCCAGCAGAGTGAAGCAATGGTGACCAGCACTAGTAGTAGCCAGGCAGTAGCCATTCATGTGACTCCCCTCTTTTCATCATTCTTGGCAAGCTAATTCTTTGTTTTCAATAAGTACTGCTTGATTTGTTACTAACATCAGAATATCTGCCTAAATACATCATCCTTAAATTTTCAGAGTCTGCGTATTAGTTTCCCCTGAAGTGTTTTGTTTGGCAGTGCTCTGTACAGACTCAAACACCCCTCACTCTGCCTAATCAATAAAAAAGGGTCTGTTGCCATGGATATGAACTTTCCCACTGTCTCTATTACTAGCTTGGTGGATATGGGCATCCTGAGGCAATGTTGAAATTGTCTCATGTGTACTGACAACCATTTCATTCTCAAACAAGCTGATATGGTATGTGAGAGATATACTTGCACAATGTCACTGAAGGCAAAGCTCTCATATAAAAGTACTCCTAATGTCAATAAGGTTGTCAGCAGTACGCATGCTGCACCCATCGCACACAGGTCAAAGCAGACATATCGACCCACATATGCTGAGGCACTTAAATGTAACCTTAAACCACAAAGACCTCCTAGATGAAGTACATATAACAAATACCCTCAGCAGCCCCAAATGCACTCTTTCAAAACAACATCCACATTAACACATAGAGCTACATCTCATGGAGCCTCTACCTCTAAGCCCATAAGGCAAGCCACCACACAAAACAACATTCTAGTCATTGGAGACTCCATCATGAGACACACTGATGTCCCTCTTACCAGGCTGAGTAAGGAGAAAGTCACAGTCAGTTGCTTATCAGGGGCTAGGACCCACCACATTATGCATGCACTCAGGTTATTGGACCACAAGTACCGATATGACTCAAGTCATAGTCCGTGTGTGAGTAAATGATCTGAGATCTACCTCTCTAGACTATATGAAGAGAGACATGATGGCGCTCTTGGAATATGTGTCTCGGGCTGGTATGTGCCTAGCACTGAGCAGCATTTTACCTTCTCCAAGGAAGATGCCACAATACAAATAAAAGATGATTGACTTTAATAATTGACTTAGTTTCTTGTGTCATTCTAAGGAGGTGCAATATTTGTGAGCATGGAAGGAGATGGTTAACAGACCATGCTGCTTTGCCAGGGATTGTATGCACCTCTCTCCTCTAGGCTTTTGAATATTAGCTAAAGCATTGTCTTCCCCCATAGTGGATCTTTTAGGCAATGTCAAACCAAAAATACTTACAACATGGTAAATCAAAACCAAGAAAATTTAAAGATATTACTGCTCAATGCTAGGAGTCTAAACAAAAAAACTACACTCACTAGAAGCTCTTCACCCTACAAAATGCTGACATCCATACTGTCACTGAGACATAGTTTAAACCCACGGAGATCACATCAACAGAGCAAGGTTATAATACCTTCCACACATGAAGACCAGCTACTACACAGGGACTAAAGGTGGAGGTGTCTCTATTTACATCAAAAATAAATATTCTTCAAGGCTGGTCAAACAGGGCAATGCACTTGAGCTACTCCATGTTCAAATCACCGTAGGCAAAATCCAATAACAATTCCTTGCAAACTATAGGTCCCTCTCTATGACCCAGGAAATCCATACCATATATTTAAACTTATTAGAAACACTAACCATCCAACCCAATACTCTATTTACTGGTGACTTTAATTACCCCATTACTAGCTGGGAATCCTATATGACACCAAACTTACAGGCACAAAGATTCCTGGATTTTGTAAGCACAAACTTCCTAAACCAGATAGGTAATACACCAACCAGGGGTGCAAGCATACTGGATCTGGTCCTCACTTATATGGGAGAGTGCTGCACAACTCCTATTGTAATGTCTTCCCTGGTAAGGTCAGACCACAAAATGGTCTCCTTTGAAGTAAAAATAAAACCTGAACCCCCAGCTCAATTGTGAATATTCAGGAACTATTCTCAGGCTAACCTCCTGCTGTTATGTGATGACCTGGTAAAATTTCAAGCCCCCATAAACCCTGAGAACACTGCTGCCTATGCAGAACTGTTCACAGAAATTCTGTACAAGCATGTTAATAGCTGCATAGAGGCAGCTGTATCCACCAGGAAGAAGTACAGAACTAACTCAAAAAATAAGCCACCCTGGTGGAATCACAAAATAAATCAGATGTGTAACAGGAGGAAGAAAATCATGGCAAAAATTAATAGGCGCAGCACCCAGCAGAATAAAAGCACTCATCAAACTGAGCAAAGAACTCAGAGGACAAATAAAGGCTAACAAAGCCAACTTTAAGATAAGTTTGGCCTCCCAGACCAAAGACAGCCACAAAGCATTCTTTAGCTATGTCCGCAACTTCAAAGGCAATACACAATTGTGTTCAGATCTCATTGTAAATGGAGTCACCTATACTGATCCAGAAGATATAGCAAACCTCCTGGCTGATAAATCCAATTCCAACTTTACCCATCTCTCCTCCTCACCCTTGCCTCAGGAAATACCACAAAATATAACTCCCCCTACTATAGCTAGAGAACAGGTTCCTAATGCTGTCTCTAAGACCAAGAACACTGCATCAATGGGCCCAGACAGTATCACAGGATGCCTTCTAAATAGCATGAAACATGACCTATCAGGGCCTCTGGAATTACTATTTAACTCCAAACAAGCTACATGGCCCATGAATGGTGAACAGCAACAGTCATCTCTCTGCACCAAGGTGGGCCATCTACAAACCCTGGAAACTACACATATATAAGTCTCACTAGTTTTATATGTAAAACTATGGAAAGAATTATCATGGAAATGATCAAAAGAGATATAGTAAACCTCCAGACACTGGACCCAAACCAGTTTGGTTTCATCAAGGACAGATCATGCCTACTCAACCTAGTGGACTTTTTTGAGAAAATAACCAAGGCAATGGATGAGGGGGAAAAATGGTTCACACTGCCTACCTTGAAGTGGTCAAGGCATTTGACACAATACTCCACTCGGACATTGTTGGCAAACTCAAGAGGTTAGGTACAAACTTATATGTCACCCAGTGGATAGCCAATTGGCTCACAGACAGGACCCAGGAAGTTAGAATTGGGGAGTCCAACTCTACAAAAAGGCCAGTCACAAGTGGAGTCCCTCAGGGATCACTCCTTGGACCAGTCCTTTTTGGCTTTTACTTCTCTGAAGTCAAGGCCAATGTCAGTTGTCCCTGGCTGACTAAGTTTGCAGATGATTGCAAATTAGGACCTGTCATTGAATCCCACACTGACACAAATGTTAACCAGGAGGGACTGACACAGACAAAAACTGGTGTCAGAGCCATGGACGAAAACTAAATGCCAAGAAGTGCATAATAATATCCTTTGGGAAGTCAGCCACTCTCGGTAGTTATCATATTGACGACACACTCCTTAGAGTTGACCCAGTAGTCATGGACTTAGGGACACACATAGATAGCAATCTAGCTTTTGACCATCATGTGTCTACAGTAGTGAAGAAATCATTCTATGTTGCACAACGTATAGGAAAAGGTATGGCATCTAAGTCCTAGAAAGTCTTTTCTTCCACTGTATTTGGCATTCCTCAGACTTATCATTGAGTACAATGCCCCCTTTTTATGTACTTAACCAGGCATATCCAATAATTGGAACATCCACAGAGGTTCCTCACTAAAAGAATACAGGGCTTTAGTAAAATGCCCTATGCAGACCACCTCAAGACCCTGTCCCTGTATTCTGTCTTCTACAGGCTTTTGAGGGGAGATCTCTGCCTGGTATACAGGACATTTTAGGACCCCATTCTGAAGGACCTCCTGCATACCCACAAAACAAACAGCATCAAAATTACCCATTCTAAAGACTTAAATGTTGCCTGTGATATAAATAACAACTGCTGAAGAGACAGGTATGTATCCCAGAGACTGCCTGTCTATGGAAGAGGATCCCCATCCATGTGAAGCAGACTTCCTCCCTAACCCAATTCAAGTGCAACTTGGACAATTGGATGGGGAACAGGAAATTCATCCCTGGTTTGGCACCTGTGTCACTAATGGACACAAGCAAACCTGTAAATGGTTCATCTCCCAGGCCCCTGCTTGTAAATGTTTCACCTCCCATGTCCCTACTTACACTTATCAAGGGTATCAGAACTTGTTAGAGATTTGGGATGCTTAAAAATGCCCTTTTGGTCATTAGTCGAGTAAACAGCTATGAACCTGTGAGCCTAAGTATATGGAAGCAATATGCTTAAATAATAAATGCATGCTTACCCCACAGTTACTTTGTTAACATTCTGCCTAAATGATTTTCTTTGAAAAATACAATAAATAACTTTCTTATGAAGTATTCCTGACAATATCTTTAGATATCTTGTCCCCCTTGAGAAATGATGGTGCTATATGAAATGGTTCTGTATTTTGTCAATAGAAGGTGCTTCCTGTCATGCAAAAATGTTTATTTCCTTCAGTCATTAGTATGTGAATTAAGTCATTCTATAAATAATAAGTCATCCCTTTTCTGTTGTATAGAAAATCAATTGTAGTCTCTTTAGATAAATTGCTTATATAAAATAACTCTGTTTAAACATCTTGTGCAACTAGTATATAATCATATGGCATTATAAGGGATACATGGTGAATATTTCACCATTTGTGAGACAAAAAAAAAAATCAAACTTATGCATATTTTGGGTCTATATCAGAACATCGAAGTTTCAAAACTTTGAATGTCCGAATATCGACCCCCTATTCAGTGAACGCTGGAAATATCGAAGTAACAGAAAACCAAATTTTTTCCTAGGGAAAGAATTTGGTTGTCCATTTCTGTTGCTTCAGTATTTTCAGCGCTGTGGTGGAAAGTTACGGGTCGGGTTCAGGTAAGTGTGCGATTGAGTTTGGGTTAGGTTAGTTAGGGTTAGGGTGCAGGTTAGGTATGTGTGCGATTGTGTGGACATGAGGGTTAGGGTGGGTTAGGTGAGTTAGGGTTAGGGCACGGGTCAGGTAAGTGTGCGATTGTGTGGATGTGAGGGCTAAGGTGGGGTAGGTGAGTTAGGGTTAGGGCATAGATGAGGTGAGTGTGCGATAGTGATGGACCTTAGGGTTAGGGTTTGGGTTAAGGTAAGTGGATAGTTAGTGGTGTGTGTTTAGTGTAGGGTTAGGTGTAAGATTTTAGGTGTATGTGTGTGGATTGCTGTTTGTTTGGTGTGCTTGTGTTGTGTGTATGTGTTTTGGAACAGTGAGCTTTTTCCCTAGGAAAAAATTCGCTGTTCTGTATGTTCGATGTTTTCAGCTTTCGCTGAATAGGGGTCGATATTAGAACAGTCAAAGTTTTGAAACTTCGATGTTCTAATATAGACCCCATATTTGTATTAATTGGACCCCTTTTGAAACCATGTGGACTTTAATTCATTTGTGCACAGATAAATCATATCATATAATTAACTTCTTAATATACGTATTAGCTCCTTCCTTACATAGTACTTTTTAATGTCTTAATCCTTCACACAGATCTCATGCAACAACCTTCAATATTCATAAAGCATGAGGTTTTATCTGAGGCGCTATGCCTTTTTATTTTATTTTCCTGTTCACTAATTTGCATCCTGCAGCCATTAATTATTATACACCAACATCAGCTAGAAAACTGTCCAGTTGTGTTTGAAATACTAGCACTGACACACTAATAAAATGAATAACTACATGATGACACAGACAAGTGAAGGTGTCCTCAATATATTCAGTTTCATACACATTAATGAATGACTGTTAGCATCAAATTCACTGTGACAATGATAGTGAAAAAAACAGAGATATGACGTTAAACAGAAGAGAGGATGGTGAGGTTAGTTAAACTAAAATTAAATCATCTTACTGTGGTGGTACTACTACATTCTTATTTATTTATGATGAAGTTTTTAACACAATAAAAGAACAAAATTGCTAAACTATGTGCTTGGTCCAGTTCTTGTAGTCTGTTAGCCTAGTAGTTGAAGTTCATCAGTCAAGTTTTTTGTTTTGGTCTTCAGTTCCACAGTGTTTTTATTTATTTTATTTATCTTTGTCTCCAGATCATTGTTCTCCTTTCCTGTTGAATTGTTAATGCAATACTAGCTTTGAGGTTATTATTTTATTTATTTTTATATTTATTTTATTAATTTATCACTCAAACCACTAGGCACAGAACTCTCTACAAGGGTGACTCAGGAGCTCTATCTGGTTAAGTCACTTAGAGATATGCAGCAGGTAGATGAAGACAAGGGCATCAAACCCTGGACTACACGATGAAGCTCATAAGCATTTCATAGCCTTAAACCTCTGCCAGAAACTACTAGAATATAAGTTGTATCAAGAAAGAATGAATTATGGATGTACTCCTGCACTTAAAGGTGTGCTAAGCAATGACACCTATTTGGCTTCACCCAAGAATTCTGGAAGAATTGAGTTCAGAATTAGTAATACCTCTACTGATGCTCTAATATGCCATGAACTGATGTTGTAATACATGAAGAACAGGTAAAGGTGGATGTGATTTCATTTCACAGAAGTGGGATCAAAGGTTAAAAAGAAAGTTAAAATAAAGGAGATCAATGTAAGTGGTCAGGAAAATGATGGAAAACAGTCTTGAGTTCTTAGTTTTCTGCAGAACAGAAGACCTTGGACATTATAGATTTACTGCAAGATGCTTATTGCAAGCAGATCTAATAGAGGTTAAAGCAAGCAGTCTTTTTCATCCAGTACTAAATTTTCTTAAGCAGTTTGAAAAAATTAAAAATGGTCCATTAACTTCTATGTAATGGTTTATATTACCTTTAGACATACCTGCACCTTTAGATTCCTAAAGCATTACAGTCATGAAATTAAAGATGTTTATATTAACAAAGTGATCAATTGACTACATTTTCTAGATGTGCACATTTCATCTGGAATTAATAAGAAAATGCATTCCATTTGCAGCATTATTCAAACTTTCATTATTCGTTTTAAACTAGAGACCTCCATTCACGTAATGCATTTAACTCTTCTCTTTGTTCTCATTTAATATAAATATTTTTTTAAAATAAGCTCATTATTCATCCCCTGGGGTATTCAGTTATTATATTAATAATATAATAGGACTCTTTGGACTGTAGAAAATGCTTCAACTCCCCCTTCCCATTTAGGAAGTGCTAAAAAAATTGCAGACTTCATTTCTGGGATAGACTGTAAATGAGTGTCATAAGATGTGCTTGTATGTATTATGGGGGCAGGAGCATTTTGTTTTTCTAATTTCTTATTCCATCACTCTGAGATGAGCTACCCTTAAGATTTGCAAAAGTAACTGGTCCTATACTATAGTAACTTCACTTCCCATTTTTTGCAGTACTGTGTGCAACGTCAAAAGTGCAAAGCATCACCATTGCAAACATATAAATAGTCTTCTCCATCAACTAGATTGCATTGAGACACTTAACTATTAACAAGTCTTAAACAAAACCCCCTCTGTTCTATTCATAGTCTTAAATTTACCACAAACTATCTATAAATGCATTTTTTTCCAAAAATAAATAAATAGATAAATAAACATCAGAATTGTGGCAGATTTCCCTGGCTGGTCTAGGAATAATGTTAACTCACACACTGCTTGCTGCATGTATGTAAAATGATGCAGCAAATACTAGACGGAAATATGAATATTAATTATCTTTCAAAAAATGCCTTTTCATGGAAATATTGATATTTTATCAAATTACAGTTTATATTTTATTCATCATTTCAGTTATATTTGTATAATTCTGTATAAACTCTGAAAATGAAATCCCTCTCATTGATGTAATCCTTATCCTGAAATACATTACATTACATTAAAAGGTATGTGGTTAGTTTTATCTGTATAACTGGAACAAAAGCTCATGACAGTGATATAATCCTCATGCTCTAATCTACCATGCTGTAGAAGGTTTAAGATATGTGCTTAGGTACTTGGATCATGGCTGAAAAGGGTCCTAGGACCAGTTCACTTACCCAGCAAACAAAGAATATATAAAATCCACAAATACCCACAAGGGAAATATTCTTTATCTTAACAACATTTTTACCTGCCTCAGTCTTGAAGAAACTAAATAATAAAAACAGCTGAATTTCTCAGTGAAATTGTCTTGCTTTTACAAAGAATTTTTCCTAACATTTCATCTGTCAGTAAAAGTGACCAGAATGTATGCAATATTTAAACCACTTACTTTTTTCGAAGAAACATACACTAGGATTTAGAAAGGGTTGGCATGATTGGAAGCCTTATTTCAGAAGGCATTTCTGATTCTTAAACCACTCCATCACTGAGGTTTCCTCTCATGGGAGCATTATTAAGGAGAGTGGTCTTGTGTATGAAGCTGCATGCTAATGTGACAGTTCATGGAAGCAGCTAATTCTAATCAGCCATGAGCGCACTCCCTCAAATGTTCACCACTCCTAATCTGCTTGACTGAGCAGTTCTACTCTAGGAGGAAAAAGTGAATGCCATCAAAAGTCAGCAGTCACACATTTATTCCTGTGGCAATACTTGGTGCAGGAAGTCAAGCAAAGCTGTGGGGGTGGTAATGTGTTAGTGTGTGGATGCATGTGTGCTTGTATGTAGGGCATACCTCTCAACTGTCGAGATTTTCACAGAATGTCCAGATTTTCGGCTCATTTTTGGTCTGATCCTCATAAAAGTTGTGGTTTTCTGGCAAATCATGAATGATCTGAGAATTAAAGTAACTAAATAATGACATACATTTGAGGTTCAGACTTCAAATGTATGTCAAAACAGGTTTAGTGTCACATATTCGATCATCATTTAGACGATTGGAAAATGTGCAAAACTCATGTTGCTGAACTGGAAGGGCGATCACCACAATGTCAAAGCTGACATGAGCGAACAGCCGCTGTTGTCAACTTCAACATTACGGCGCAGATTGCACTGTAGTGAGGATCAGGAAATGTACCCTTATGCTCGCTGTAGTGTGATCTAGGAGTTTGAATATATAAGTAGGGGGGATGTGGGGGGCACAGGGCACCCCTGCAAACGTTGTTAGTTTTGGGCAGATGTGAGCATTTCAGCAAAATTGATATTCGACATGGCTGAAATGCTCAGTTCGCTATTCTGCTTCTTCGGTGTTTTGATTTCCATCCATATTTTTCAGACATTGTTGAGTTCATCTAAATGACAATCGCACATGTGATAGTAAACCATCAAAACAAACCCTGTTACTCTAGCAACTTTCTAACTTTGTAAGAGCAATATTTAAAATATGTCCCTATTTTTGGGCCTTTGCCCCCCCCCCCCATTTTGCCAGCCTTTGTCCAGATTTCTTGCACTAAGAGGTTGAGAGGTAAGATGTAGGGGCATGAATAATGCTGAAGGCATGTCTATATGCCTATCTGTCTGTCTGGGTGGTTATAGTATGGGTGTTAGCAGACAGCAGACTGGAAATCTGGATGTGTGTTTGTGTGTAATGTGTGTCTGTATGTCTGTCTTTCTGCCTTTGTGGTCACCAGACAGGGAATCGTGTGTGTGTCTGTGAATGTCTGAGAGTGTGTGTGTGTGTGTGTGTGTGTGTGTGTGTGTGTGTGTGTGTGTGTGTGTGTGTGTGTGTGTGTGTGTGTGTGTGTGTGTGTGTGTGTGTATGTGCATATGTGTATATAGAGGGGGAGTACCCTTTGCTAACATCTTGAGCTGTAAAGAGATCACTAAAGTAGTTTGGTCTGAGAGCATCTTGTTCATTTCAGAGACATGGTAATGAGCCACTAAAGTGTTTTTTCTTATTGTGAATATAGGAATTTCTTTCATGTCTCGCTAATTGATCAGTTCATGTTCATAGGTGTGTACTAGGCTAATGGCCCTGGAGCCTTTACAAGTCTTGCCCATAGGATTACCCTGGCATCGTGCTACCCGACTTTAGTTCCTAGTGCCTCTGTCGAGTAGAGCCACTGCAGTGATCCACGAGGTGAATTTTCTATTTCCCATCCACTCATCAAGATTTCTCTTGGAAAAGTGCCAGTGAGGTGCTCTGTTTGACATGTATGGGAAGTCTATTCCAGAGCATGGGGAGTCTCTGGGTTATGAATCTGTCCCGCCAGCATATTTTGTTGATTGTGGTAATGAGGTTGAGGTCTCTGGAGCATGTGGTGCAGAGGGACTGGGATTTCTTTTGATGTAACATTTCTAACAAAGCTGGGTCAGACATGGCTTTGTAAGTCAAGCAGAGATCTCCTCTAAGTAGGCGATATGAGACAGAGAATAGTTGGAGTTTTTTGAGTCTGTCCATATAGGACAAGTGTTTAAGGCCTAGGATCCTCTTTGTGAGGTACTTTTGTGGCTTCTCCAGTTGTGTCAGGTGTCTAGTGAGGTACATGTTAAATGGGCCATTGTACTCAATGATTGGCCTAACGAGGGAAGAGTAGAGGGAGACTATGACCTCCTTCTTCCTGAATGCAAAACACTTAGTAATGAGATGTGCCACATAGAAGGACTTTCTGACCACAGTGGCAATGTGGTGGTCAAAAGAAAGGTTGCTTTCTTGATTTCTTGAATGGTTGAACCTGTGTTCTCAGATCTCTTATAAACACCTTCTGTGTTCAGTGGACTACCATCAATGTGGTAATTCAAAGGAACAGGGTTTTTCCAAAGGGGGATGACGACACATTTTTTTGGCATTGAGCTTAAGGCCATGGTTCTGACACCAGTTGTTGGTCTCACTGAGGCCTTTCTATAGGATGTCAACATCACTTGGGGAGTTAATAATAGCTCTGAACTTGCAATCATCTGCAAACTTTGTCAGCCAGAGTCCCTTTGTGTTAGCCTGGACTTCAGAGAAGTAGATACCAAACAGGAGAGGACCCAGGACCGAACCCTGTGGGACTCCACTCGTGACTGGTCTCCAGTCTGACTTGGAGTTAGCTACTTTCACACGGTGTGTTCTGTGAGCCAGTTTGCAATCCACCTAGTGACATAGGGGTTGATGCCTAGTTTAGTGAGTTTTTCTATGATTCCTGAGTGGGGAATGGTATCAAAGGCCTTTGTCAGATCAAGGTAGGCTGTATGAACCACCTTGCCTTCATCCACAGCTCTGGTGACTGACTTAAAGAAGTTGACCAAGTTGAGCAGGCATGATCTACTCTTCATAAAACCAAACTGTGTAGGATTCAGAGTTTGGAGATTCCCTATATCCTTGTTTATTAGGTCCATGATGATGTGTTCCATAGCTTTGCATATTAGACTCGACAGGCTAATTGGACGATAATTCCCGGGGTCTTTAGTCACTCCTCCTTTGTGAAGAGGGATGACTGTAGCAGTGTGCCATTTGGTAGGGACAAAGCCTGAGGTGAGGCTCTGATTGAACAGGGCACACAGGTGAAGTGCCAGTTCATTCTGTAGTTCATGTAGAACACAGCCAGGGATATTGTCAGGTCCCATAAAAGCTGTATTCTTGGCCTTGGAAAGTGCTGTTTTAACCTGTGCAGCAGTAATACTGTGTGCCTGGCAATCTACTGGTATTGTGATTGGTCCTTTGGGGGGAGAGGGGTAAAGTTAGCACTGAATCTGTTGGCCAATATATTGGAAATATCTATTGGCTCGGTATAGGAGGTACCATTGTGCAGTAGCTCAGAGCAAATCTGGGTATTGCTATGGAGATTCTTTACTTAACTATAGAAGGCCTTGTGGTTGTCTTTACTTTCTGCTGCAATTCTGTTTTCACAGCTAGCTTTAGAGGATTTGATGAGGGATCTCAACTCTTTGTTGAGGCTGATAAGGGAGTTTTTCTAGTCTTGTGACTTTGCCTTATTCCACATCAGTTTCCTCCTTCTGCTGTAGAGTTTGTTTATGGCAGGGGACCACCAGATTGGCTTTCTTTTTTTTTGAGGACAGCGTTTTAGTTCTATTGGGTATGGCGAGATCCATGCATTTGTGTACATGTTCGTACAGTGCATTGGTGTATGATTCGGTGGTCATGCAACTATTCTCCATTTGCATGGGTGCTGAGAAGTTAGCCACCTCTGCTTTTAGGAGCCCAAAGTTAGCTTTGGAGAAGTTTTTCATGGTGGTTGCCTTTCTGGGGTGGGGTGGGGGGATGTGGATTTCCAAGGTGATTAGTTTGTGGTCGGATCTACCTATTGAGGGGTTGACTATTGGTGTAGAGCAATGGTCGCCCATTTTAGTAAAGACCAGGTCAAGGATGTTGCTACCTCTAGTGGGGGTAAGAACGAGCTGGTCCAGAGCATTGGAATTAATGAATTCCAGAAAGCATCGGGCAAGTGTATTGGTACATGAGTAGTTTTCTCAGTTAATGGATGGGTAGTTGAAGTCACCCAGTATGAGATTGTTAGATTGATCAGTTATGACAGATGGAGAGAGAGCCTCTGAATCCTAGGGATACTATATAACAAAGTAAATTTAATTCCTTTCCTCCTGTCTTTAACTTTCTAAACCCAGAGTAAAATACCATTAGCTGTGCTGCCAAGGGATTGTGTTCTATTAACACTAAACTACAGTGAGTGTTTTTAATTTGTAAATGAGTTAGTTAAAAAATAATATACAATGAATGAAAGGTAGTATTTTTATGACTGCAACCTCCTGGAATGTTGAATGTGCTGCTGTAGTACAAAACTAAACTAAAATATTTGAAAGCATAAGCTGGTTGCTGCCACCCCCCCCCCCCCATACACACACACACACACACACACACACACACTGTGTTTGCTTAACACGGTTGATTAATGTCAGCTATAGATAGAAATTGGCCCTTCTTCTTAGCTTTCTGCTTCACAAGCTTCCTCCTCCTCTTGTTGCACTCTCCTTTTAATTGTTAACTAAGACATCATAGAGATGTGGTCACATTGTTTTATTTGCTAAACTTCAAAGAAAGCACTTTTGTGATATGGAGGTGTAATAAATATTTGGACAGAGGAATAGACCATGGGTCCGTGGCCACATTCGCAAGTGCAAACACTTCAAAAAGGCTTTTCATTATAAATTTTTGTAGGCCTGTACCCTATAGAACAAGACTGTATTAATGCTGTTGGTGCTATAATGAGCAGAAAGTAACAAATCAAGAAATGCAATGCTTGCAATATATCTCTTGAATTATCCATGTGGCCACTTTATATACAGCTTGTATTGGTTGTTTATAAGGCCAGTGCATGGGAGTACACGTTAAATGCTTACATTATCTGACTTTCATGCTCCTTGCATAAGAACTGGGAAGGTAGTGTCCCCTGTGGTTGACTTGAATGATGATGATGAAAACTACTCAGCCATCATAACAGTGTGTGGGGAGGATGTATAGTTTACTTAATCGCACTCCATAATAGACTTAAATCTCCATTGATGAACAAAATAAATGATCAAGTAATGGTGTGTCTCATGAATGAAACAAAATGATTCTGCAGAAAGTAGTCAAACAAAACTAGTGTTGGATAGCTAATAGCCAGCCTTATCTTTACTCACAACAGATGCACCAATTTTATGCAGGAGGAACACTTTCACATTGCTGGTAAAGCTCATAATATCTGAGATGGCTGCCAGGTGATACCAAAAGCCTTAAATAAAAATAATCTATTTATCTATCTAACTTCAGAAGTGGTAAAATAGAAATATAAGCCAATTATTTCACAGGAACACCATCAACGTCCTGAAGACACAATCCCTCAGAACAAGAATGGGTCAAAAGCTTCAGTACTGTAATCTCCAAGAAGGTGGTTGAGATACTTTTCTTATCCATTTTATTTATATGTTTGTGATACAGGGTATGACTGTGCTAAAGTGAGCCTCCTAAAAGGTCACCATTTGAAATGCTGAAGCTTAGTGCAAGTTCCAGAATGCCAAAAACTGAATGACTGACAATGTAGACTAATATATATTAAGCGTGATATTGTTCTTTGGAATATGCCTTTTGATGATCTTGGAGTTGGGAGTGGTGCAGTGGGATTTATCCCTTGTAAAAAAAAAAAAAAAGTTGAAGGAGAAAAAACAATGTTCAGCATTCATTGTTGTCCTGTGTTTTCGGTCTTTTATTTTCCAACATATTGGGTCTCGGTGTTATGAGTCTCAACATTTCAACAGGGAGCCTCCTGAAAGGGTATCCATTAATGCAGATGGAATATGCTTGTTGTATTCACTCATTTTTTGAATGTCTTGCAAATCTATGTTTGTTAATGTCCACAAAAATATTGAGGAAAGTACGGGTTTCCTTAGTGATTTACTGAGGAGACTGTCTGTTTATTAATCGAAGCACTTTTCATTCCAACACTTTGAACAGATGACAGTATTGTTTAGTGGATGACATGTGAATTGACTACATTCTGCTCTGGTATTTTTGAATCTGTACACACCCTGTTTGCACATGCAAACAAAGCTCAACATCAGCTCTGAAATAGGCAGCTGTGTCTAAATGAGTCTAACCATTTAACAAAACCTACTGAAAGAACAACTATGTCAGATTATTTTTAACAAAGCAATAACAACTACAGATAAAGTAACATGTCTACTGATAGCATGTGTTAGTGCTTTAACTAAGTAGGAATTCCTGCAGGTAATTTAGTTACATTCAAACATATGAAGTTAAGGATTATTGTGTTTTTCTGATAGAAGCTTCTTTTACTTTCTTTCCAAAAAAAAAAAAAGCAAAAAACAGTCATAAGAACATAAGAATATTCCCTCATCAACTACAACTGACATAACTTCAAATTTACTTTGACACAATACCACGCATGCACTGAGCAATAAATTTTGGTTCATGCTAAACAATTCCTGGAATTCAACAAAGTTCCGTGCAAGAATAAACTATTCTTGCATGGAATGGATCATGTCCATGCCGCGCAGCAGCATGCCTTGCATATTCATGAAGGCATGCTGCTGTACTCTCTACACGGACACAGTCCGTGTACGAGCACAGGGGGCATATCCGAGCAGTGCACAGACACTAAACACACCTCCTGCGCTCAGAAAGTGCCATACGGCACTATCTAAGCCATACTGGCATAATATAAGAGCTTAGCTCTAATATTATGCCAGTATCTCAGTGTCCGTGGACACTGAAATGTGAGAGATCATTTTGGTGTCTGTGGACACTGAAATAAAAATGGCAAGAGGAATCCAATACAGGGGTTCTGTCACAGGTTCTGTGACACATCCCCTGTATTGCTAAAGCACTGTACGGCACTTCTGCATGCTGCAGAAGCAGGAAATGTGTGTAAATGCACACATACATAACCTTCAACTGTACAGATTTCTGCAGAATGTCCCAGATGTATGCCTTATGTTTTTTGGTCCGCTCTAGATAAAATATGGGTGTCAGCCAAACTAGTGGAAAATCAGTAAAGACTGCAGTTGGCAGATATTGAGAGACATTTGAGTGTCAGACATTATACACTTTAGAAAAGTCATGCCAGTGCAAAGCCTGTTATTCTATCAACTTTCTAAGTTGGCAAGAGCAATATCTAAAATCTCCCTATTTGTCTCCCCATCATGGCACTCTTTGTCCAAATGTCCTGCCCTAAGAGGCAGAAAGCAATGTGCATACCCTAAAGGAAAATAAAAATAGAACACCATTTGAACTTTTTTTTTCTGTTCCCAATAAAATTTAAGTGTAGCTGAGTGGGTGTGCGCACTGCGCAGGTATGCATAGCAGAGTGTAAACATCTAAAGGAGCTAAATAGAAATATACAGCCAAAATAGTCAGAGTGGAATAGTGCAGTGGTTTAGAACTTTCACTTAATATGCAGGCATTCATGGTTCGAGCCCAATGCAGTCTATTCATTTTCATATGTGAAACAGGACTAAAATATAGTTTTTTTTATAAATAGGTAGTGATTAATATATATTTGTTGACCAGGGTAGTGTAGCAGGTCTAAATGTGAGGTGTCAGTGTTGTACAGATGTGAAACTCACATATAAACACAAGTGTCCCATACAGTATAGCCACAAAAGAATGTAATGTAATGAAAACACATAGGGGGATGTCATGGAAGGGAAACATATGTATCAAAATGGCATTAAGAAGGAATTGATCCCACAATCCTGATAGTTCATAATATGAAAGCTGAACATTGCTTAATTATGTTCAGCTATGCTTACCCAGAGTAAACAGTGCTTAAACTGTTATGTTTACCAATGATTAACATAGATAAGTAGATTTGTGCACTGGTAAACAGTGCTTAGTATCTACCTCTGCAAGCAATGCTTATCTCAGCTAAGTGAGTTTGCCTGTCGCTTACCTCAGCTCAGCATATTCAGAATAGGCCAATCACGCCAAAGGGCGGGAATCCAGCCCTACTTAAACCCCACAGGCGGGAATGCAACCATAACCAGTTGTAGCTGATCACTGCAGGCGCTATGGGTGGTGTTGGAGAAGGTGTGCGCTTTTGGGTGCAGCGTTGGGGCATTTGTAAAAAAACATGAAGGGTGACTGCTGCAGGACAAGTACCAAGGCTCCCAATATAAAGTGGAGGCCTGGGACCATCTTGCTCATGACCTCACCAGTGCAACTGCCATTCCTCAAACTGGTGAGCAGGTCTGGCATCACTATGCTGTCTTGAAGCAAAGGAAGAGGGACCTCTTGGAGCAGTGGGTCCAAGATGCTCGGGCGCGGAATGTCCCAATAGTGTGTAATCAAAGTCCAGCCTAAGCATGACATGGAAAGGTATGCATAAATGTTTCTCTATCCAGTACAGCTGCAGAAGAGAGAGAGCTGCGAACTTGCCATGCCAGCAGGCTGCTAAGACTGTGTCGCGAGGCTGGTGAGTACTAATCTAGCTAGCAGTAGTCAGGGCAAATAAATAGAATGCAGTAGGATGTCACCTGCCAGTAGTTAGTAATGTGTACTGTTTGTACTGAATAAACAAGACATTAGCAGGGTAATCCTGATGCACAGGATATATATCAGTAATAAATAAAACTCTAAACACCAGACTGTTGTGTGTACTTTGGTATATAGTAGTTTGAATGTAAATATAATGTTGCCGTTAACAGATTAACTATAAGAAATGTTCCATGCACCAGGATCTGGTTCCTGAATAGTAATGCTGTGTTAACCATTGTTTTTCATGTTGTAATATGTCAAGGTCTGACTACAGATTATAACTAGCATCTGCCGTGCATGAATATCAGAATTACAAGGGAGATTGTCCAAACAACACACTATTATACTGAAGACAGTTCAGGAAAGAAATAGCAGTTCTTCAGTAGTTCATTGTGATGAAACACGGCTTTATGTTTTATTTTTGCACAAACCAGCACGGTTCAAATCCCGGAAGTGCTATTAAGCTGTATGCATAATCTCATCCAAGAATATGTGAATATGTGTAGAAACAATCAGGTATTTTTAACAGAAATTTCCTCCACAGGTCTGCCAGGTAAGAAAAAGTATAAATGAGCTGAAAGAAGCCTGTAATTATACACTGTGTACACAACTCACTGTCCAACCCCAAGGCTGTAATGTACACCAAATAGTCCCCTCCAAGAAATGTCCCTCAAGGGTCACGCTGTCACAGCTAGTGGTCACTGCAGCCAACACCCAGGGTGACCGATAGAAATCAAAGTGGATTATGGTACTAGCACACACACACACACACACACACACACACACACACACACACACACACACACACACACACGACTGCACATATGTAACCTTGACTATGTGAATATATGTAGAAACTGTCAGGTAGTGTTAACAGATATTTCCTCCGCATGTCTTCCAGGTAAGAAAAGGTATACATGAGCTGTAAGAAGCCTGTAATTATACACTGTGTACAACACCCACTGCCCAACACCAAGGCTGCAAATGACAGCAAGAGAAGTACGTACACCAAGTAGTCCCTCCAAGAAATGTCCCTCAGGGGTCACACTGTCATAGCTAGTGGTCACTGCAGCCAACACACAGGGTGACCAATGGAAATTACGGTGGATTATGGCACTAGCACACACACACACACACACACACACACACACACACACACAAACACACCACACACAGTTATGACTGCACATATGTAACCTTAATTATGTGAATATGTGTAGAAACAGTCAGGTAGTGTTAACAAATATTTTCTGCACAGGTCTGCCAGGTAAGAAAAGGTATAAATGAGTTGTAAGAAGCCTGTAATTATACACTGTGTACAAATATACCACTGCCCAACCCAAGGCCATAGCTTGATTTAAAGTGAGGTAATACCTGTAGAATAATGATTAGAGCAATGATCATTAAAGTTGTGAGCAATCTAAGCCTATACAGCTGTTAATTGACATCTCACTCTCTCTCCAACCCTATCTGCACCAATAATCTAAACACATATATCAATGGGTATGCTTTCCACCAAACCTACAGTTGGGACATGTGTCCTATTGTTCTACAAATATTTAAATGATTTAATATTAATGTTTCCTGTTCAAATACTATCATTGATGGCCTGTTGCTATCAAAGTAACCTGCATGCTGTTATAATGCCCACTGTAGTTCCATATATGCATGTGTTCTGTTTACTATGCAACTGTTCCAACTCTGTTGTTTTGGGTTAATGGGAATACCTGTGCATGCTGTTATAACTAATCTTAGAATGTGTTTTTCATGACTAACCAACATATGTGATAAAAGTGCAACACCATAGCACGTCTAGGAAAGCCGATCCCAGTGGATCCGCCTGTCCCGCCTCAACTGGCCATGGCACCAAACCCCAGCATGTCTGGGACTCAACCTGGGACCTCCTCATCTGCTGGTCCTGCACCACCTTTGGGTGGAACTGCCTCAGGGGATGGAGCCCATCCCCCCCCGGGAGCAGGCACGGACGCAACACTGTCACCTGTACACAGGTCCGGGAATTGGTGTGTAGTGTTCTCCAAAAGGAGTTCACAGATCAGCTACGCCAGTTTGAGGGTCATGTGGTGCATCTTGAGGGTCAGCCTGCCCCTTCTGATCAGCCCCCAGCACAGCCACCTTCGGGGCCATAAAGGTGCAGTGGTGACTGCCCATGGGTGTTGACCTCAGTCCCACTGTATCCATATGGGGGCTCGTGGGTGTCCAATTCCAACCACCCTCCACGTCCAAGGTGTTTACCACCCACAAGTGTCATATACCACCCCTGTCTGCTGTCTTGTCTGTCTGTCTTCCCATCCAACTTACCTCCCCAAATGTACCTACTATCCTTCCCCAACATCCAACTCTCACCTTATAAAAAAAAAAAAAAAAAAGGTCAATCTGTTCTCCCCAAAAAATTTTGCCCCATACATAGTTGTCCATTTTGCATGCATGTCCAGTGGACACATGCAATCTGGTCTAACTGGCTTAGCAACACATTACTGTTGTCCTCACCCCTCTGTCGGGGGTTTGCATGTCTAAATTCACCTCCAAAATATGTACAAATGCACAGCTGTTACTGTATCAGAAATGGACAGCTATGGACCTTCCCTACACCTGTCCTTCACATCCCTAGCTATCTGCCATATTGTTTATCCCTCTGTGTGCCCCCTTTTTCAGCACTTTCCTATCACCACTTTTTTCTTTCCTTTTAAAGAACTTAGTGTGGGAGTAAGATGTTTTAAGCAGTAGTAAGGGGCAGTAAGCGGGTTTGCGATATGCTAAGCTATGCCTACACAGATTAAGCAGTTTCCCATTTAACCATGTGTTGGCATTGCTTACCATCACGCAAACCCACTTACAACTGCTTAAAACTGCCTTAATCACCCTGTCTCCATCAGCCATTGTTCTACCCAGCAACAAAATAATCAGTGCTGTCATTTCTTGAACCCAGGACCCTGTATACCATCATCAGAGCAATTTACCACTACACCATTTGAGATGTAATAATGAATGCTGTTTTTAAAAATATATCATTCAGTACAGGTATAGGATAGTAGAGAACAAGCACTGTGGAATCAGTCATGTTTAGTATATATAAATATACACATACAGATGTGAATGGTGATAGATAAATATAAAAAGTATATACATCAGATATAGCGAGATATACATATGAAACAAATACATATAGAATATATACAAATATATTTTCATAGAATCATAGATGTAAATATATAAAAAGGAATTATGTACACATATATATATATATATATATATATATATATATATATATATATATATATATATAAATAGAAACATATATATATACATATATATATAGAGAGAGAGAGAGAGAGATAGTTATAGATATGGATATATATATATATATATATATATATATATATATATATATATATATATATATATATTTATATAGCTATATGCTCATAACATGTAGTGCGGTCATACATCAGGACCATACCACTCCACCTCTTACTGCAAGAATACTGGACAAAAGTTGTCAAAACTGGGGGACAATAGGCCAAGACTAGGGATGTAATGTAAGTACTGCAGTTATAAATGTAGAATGTTGCTACAGTAACAGGGTTTATGTCAGCATACATATGCAGAAGGATGTGAGTTCTGAAACTGAAATGTATGTCATCATTTACTGACAGAAATCCTGACATCATCACAGTGAATTAACAGAGAAATGAAAATAATGTGATTCTGTGGAACAGACCAGAAATATGAACAATAAACCTGGACAGTCTGAAACAATCTGACCAGTCGAGAGGTATGCTCTGAACCCCTTAGTGCAACAAATCTGGACCAAGCCTGACAAAGGGAGGAGGGGTTAAAGCCATGGAAATGGGGACATATCTCAAATACTGGAGTAGATAAGCTGACACAGTTGATGTAGTAACACCCTCCTGTCTGTTCTAACATATAGCACAAGTCCAAAACCCAATTACTTCCCACTAGTTAGTGATTTAAATCTTCACATCATCCCACTGATGTGTTAGAAATACACAATACTTATGGGGGCCAGGCAACAGTACATCAGACAAATATCTGGACATAACATCACATTAAGGAAACTACACTGAGCTGCTAAGCATGTCACCAACCAATGGCCACACTACAGTCAGACTGACACAACACTAACCCACATCTGCTATGGGGAACTACACATGTATTTGCAAATATGTAAAACACTACAGTAATGTAACAGCTCTGAAAAATAGATACCAGTGTGAAAGTGCATACCCGCAACCAATCTCGCAACAGTCATAGTGACATAATGGTAAGCCAAATTAACAGTAGAGTATAATGACTGTGTGAACAAAACTATCAGCATGTTTCCCACTCACATAATACCCCTACATATATTGGAACAATTCACAGTGTAGTATGATGCCTGACTGTAGTATGGGACACTTTTCAGTCTGCCTCTACAAACATATACAGCTGATAGAGCACCAGAAACTAGGGCAGCATACAAAGTCAAATAGAAAAGGGCCCAAAAGACATACATGTACCCTCCTCACCACACAGGCAAAAAAACATATTCACACTACACTGCTACACAGTCCTGACACTCTGTCAACAAATGCCAGAAATACACAGACCTCCCAACTGTACAAAGTCACATAGAATGTCCAGGCTTTGTTTTCATGTATAAGACCTCTCACGCATAAATTTTCTTGCAGTCTGATACATCACTGGGACAATATCAGGAATGAAGTCACTAAATAATGATATACCATAACCTCTCCACCTCCTCCTGCATTACATTAGGACAATGTCTGACATACTTGGGGGGCAGAGGCCCAAATACAGGGGGAGTATTGACATATTGCTGTCATAAACTGAGAAAGTAGCTGGTGTAATAGGGTCTGTTGTAACATATCTGTTTTGATGGATATGAAGTCAGAAACACAAACGGATGTTACCATTCACTGACTGCAAGCCTCAGAGTATGCTACTGATTTTCCAAAGACTAAACATGTGTGATTAACACACCAAACATAAGTGTCCAAACTCTGGCAGTCTGTGGATAGTCCTACAGTTGTGAGTTATGTCAACCACATAACACTGTCAGACTTAAACTAATGCAGAAAAGCCATGTCCACACAAACCATGTCATACTAGCATTAATTCAGCTTTATAACAGCAACACTTACATTCTGTCCCTATGTCTGGCACACTCTCCCCATGATTGTTGGGTTGTCTCCACAGTCTGTGTTGTAGGAGGTATTTCCACACAACCTCTGTGATGCTGTTGTTGACACACCTCCATGAAGTTCACCTCACAGGCAAGGTAAAGGGCCAATGCCCACATGAAGTACTCAATTATAGGAGTGTATTCCCATGCTATTGCCTATAGGAATGATACCACAGCTGTTCTGCATGCAATTAGTAAGTGGGGGACTGCAATTGGTGCACAGGTCATCAGCTTGTTGTGAGCATTACCTATAAAAGGCTAGCTGCTGCCTATGCAAAACAGATGTATACCCTAGATCTGAGAGAGACAGAGAGAGAGAGAGGGGCACACACACAGGCAGATACATTAGTATCCACATCCAGATCCAGATCCATATACAGCCAGCTAGCCAGGCAGCCAGCTAGCCATCTATCCATTCACACCTTGAAAAAAAAAAAGGTAGGTCAAACAAGTAAGCATGTAATGGAATATAGTAGGTGGTATGTACTAGTGGTAAATATGAATTTCAGCAAATATGGCTCAACAACACCTGCTGTACTGATATATTGATGATCAGAAACTATGGCCATAGCATCTACATCTGTCTGCAGTGACATAGATAACAGTTCAGGCCCATGAGCCACCCCAGGAAAGGATGGCTCACATATGACTACTACTGGAGTGTGTGTTGAACAATGCTGACTATGACACTGCTAGGCCAGATACTGGGATGTCGTAGATATCCATATAGTAATTGTGGCTACAAATATGATATACATGCATGTCTCAGAAATGTGAGGGACCTATACAGGGTATTTGCATAGTGACATACTGTCGCAGCTGTGTGTGTTGAACTTGCATGTGATATACTGAACTCACACCATTCAACTGTCCAGTGTTATGCACACTGACCATATGTGTGCCTCATATTTCTACTCATTTACTCAAAGAGTTGTGCTATGTCTGGCAAATAATTGGAAACCTGTGAACACCAACATTACAACATTACATCTCCTACTCTTTATTTTGGCATTCTCGTCAGGGGTTGCCAAACCAGATGATCTGTCTCCATGTCTTCCTGTCATCTGCATCTTGATCTGTCACACCAACCACCTGCATGTCTGCTATCAACACATCCATGCACCTTATCCTAGGCCTTCCTCTTTTTCTCTTACCTGGCAGCCTCATCCTTTCACAAATATACTTAGCATACCTACTCATCACATGTCCAAACCAACATAATCCTGCCACTCTCCAGCCTTTTCACCAACCTGTCCAATGTGGGCTGACCCCCTAACATACATGTTCCTAATCCTGTCCACCCTTGTCACATACAGTGCAAATCTTAATGTCATTAACTCTGCTATGTCTAGCTCTGGCTTCTGCCATTTTTGTCAATGTCATTGTCTACAACCCATATAACATAGCTGGTCTCAACGCCCTCTTAAAGACCTTCCCTGTCACTCTTAATGGTACCTGTCTGTCACAAATCACTCCAGACACTCCTTGCCACCACCCGCATCCTACCTGTACTCTCTCCTTCACATGTCCCCCACACCACATTACTCTGAACTGTTCTTTCCAAGTATATAAACTTATCCAGCTTTGCAAACTGTACTCCCTGCATCCTCACTATTCCTCTATCCTCCCTGCCATTCACAGACATATATTCTGCCTTAGTCCTGCTGACCATCATTCCCCCTTCTCTAGACCATAACGCCACCTCTCCAGGGTCTCCTTAACCTGTCCCCTATTCCCACTACAGACCACAATGTCATCTGCAAACAGTACAGTCAACAGGGACCCCTGTCTGACCATGTATGTCAAACTGTCCATCACTAATGCAAATAGGAAAGGACTCAGAGCTGATCCCTGATTTACTCCACCTCCACCTTAAATTCACCTGTCACTCCCAATGCAGAGCTCACTGCTGTCACAATAGCCTTTTTCATATCCTGTAGCATTCTTATGGATTCCTCCGCCACTCCTGACATCCCCATACAATACCACAACTCCTCTCTAGGCATCCTGTCACATGCTGTCTCTAAGTCCTCAAAGACACAATGCAGCTAATTCTGACCTTATCTGTACATCTCCATCAACACTCTCAGAGAAAACATCACATCTGTACTGATCTTTGCTGGCATGAAACCATACTGCTGATCAGTAATCCTCACCACCCTTCTTAACCTAGCTTCCACCACCCTTTACCATTACCTCATTCAGTGACTCATCAGTGATATCCCTCTGTTGTTACTACTGCTCTGCACACCACTATTATTCTCATAAGCAGTGCCAAAACACATTTTCTCCACTCCTCATGCATCCTCCCACTTTCCAAGATTACAGTAAACAATCCAGTTGAAAAGACCACTGCCATTTCTCCAAAACACCTCCATGCATCCACAGGTATGTCATCTGGACCAACAGCCTTTCCATTCTTAGACCTCTTCATAGCTATCCTTACTTCTTCCTTGATAATCTGTTGCACTTCCTGATTCACCATACCCACATCATCCAACCACATCTCTCTCTCACATCCTCCTCAGGCAACAGCCCATCAAAGTACTGTTTCCATCTGCTGTACACAATCTCCTCACTTGTGAGTATGTTTCCCTCATTATCCTTTATCACCCTTATTTGTTGCACATCCTTCCTAGCTATGTGCCTCTGTCTAGCCAATTGGTACAGCTCCTTTTCTCCATCCTTGGTGTCCAACATTACATACAACCATTCAGACGCCCCATCCTAAGCTTTGCTACCACTGTCTTTGCCATGCACCCTATCCCCTTATACTCCTGTCTACTGTCATCATCTGTCTGACATTCCCACTTCTCCTTCGACAACCTCTTTCTCTGTATACTTCCCTGTACTTACTCATCACACCAACAGGTCTCCTTGTCCTCCTTCCTCTGTCCAGATGTCACATAAAGCCCCCTTCTACTTATCTCCCTTACTAGCTTGGATATATTTAACCAAATATGTGGTAACTCTTCACTGCCACCCACTGCCTGTTGTAACTCTTCCCTGAACTCAACCTCACAATCACCCTTTGTCAGTATCCACTATTTGATCCATGGTGCTGTCCTCACACCCCTCCCCTTCCTCTAGATCACCAACAACATCTCACAAGCCAACAGTCCATGCTGCCTAACTACATTTTCCCCTGTCACCAGTTTACAGTTTCAAATCCACTTCAAACAGGCCCACCTGCATAGAGGATAATACCCCGTGTGCATCCTCCTCCACTCTTGTATGTCACCCTATGCCCTTTGGTCTTGTAAAAATATGTATTCACCACAGCCATGTCCAACCTCTTTTGCAATCTCCAACACCATCTCACCTTCTGCATTCCTTTGCTTAACACCATACCTGCCCATCACGTCTGCATCCCCTCTGTCCCCTTCACCAACGTGCCCATTGAAATCTGCTCCAATCACCACTCTCTCACCCTTGGGTACTGTCACCACCACTTCATGCAACCAGTCCAAAGTACGTCACTTTTATCCCTCACACACACAACTAGTGGAGCATATGCACTAACGACTGTCATCATTACATTATTAATTCTCTGCCCCATAAACATTGCTCTACCCAACATTCATATCACTGCCAAACACACTCTTGGCATAATGCTCCTTTAGGTTAACACCCACACCATTTCCCCTCACATACACACCATGTTAGAACTATTTGTACCCGAGTATGATACATACAGCCATAATCCCCTTCCATCTGGTCTGTGGCACACACAATATATCCACCTATCATATGTCCATCATATCAACTAGCTCATTACCAATACCAGCCATACATGCAATAGTAAAAGTTCCTAGCACTCACTACCACACTCCTAGCCTTTCTCCCTCTGCCTGTCATAGGAGTATTGCACATCCTCCAGGGTATGACTGTGAATGCAAAGGCTATACAACTCTCAAATGACATCCATGTGCTACAGCAATATGAAGACAGTGTCACTAATGTTGGCCGATAGCTCACCATGTATGTGCAGCATCCTACAGATGTCTTGCCCTACCAGGTTGACAGGAATTACTGAGCAACAAAAGTGTTATGACAGTGTGCCATACTGACATAGAACAGAAATGTATAGCATTTATTATCTGTGCAGATGTATGCATTTATGAGTAGGTGTACCTCGCTGACTCATAACACCTGACATGGGATGCAAAACATCACATAAATGAGCTGTACATGTCGTACATGTGTGTAATCTTACTGTCTGTGCATCAAATAGAGTTACACTTCTACAGCTAATGGTTGTTGCAATGCCCTGACACAGACATGGATTCTAGCATACACAGGAGTATCATGTAGACATGTTAGAGTTGTTCAACTGTGTTATGACCTCATGTCCATGCCTACTACAAACAGTTATATGACCACCCACATAGCTGTATGGCCTTAGCAATACCATACTTGTACAACCTGTCTCCACCAAAGTAGAGTAAACCCTTTTGCTGGACAGCAGTAATTGCACAAAATACATAATGGGATGCTATATTGGCTGTACAGGGAAAAGTAGGAGCAGGAACCAACTGGCCAGCATGTCATCCTTTGTCTGAACGACTATAGTAGTTCACCAGTAGATTACTGTAAGGCTGACTATGAGCACAAATCAGACACATCCATTGAGGGCAACCAGAAGGCCATCTTCACATATGTCTGAAGTCTCAGAGACAAGAACCCAACTTACCGTGTAATGGAGGTCAAGCACAGCACATGCACACATACCATAGCTACAGCCAACCTGCTGAAGATGCGTTTAGGCCAAACATCAACTCCCTGTCTTAACATCAGTATAGGTGGATATGCACACCACACGCACCCATACATTCATCATCATGGATCAGGTGCAAACTGCCTACTTAAACATAAAATTAGTAAGTCTGCTTGAGGACTGATAACATTCCTGTCTGCATCCTACAAGAACTCAGACATATGCTTCCAGCTCTATTACACATTGTATGGAAGCCAAGCCTGAGCAGCACTGACATCCCATCTGCAAGGAACATGGACACTGTCACCACTCTACACAAATGTGAATGGTTGTTTATGAAATGTACTGGCCCTCAATGGGGGGAACATGATACAACAGGACCAGGAGTACAATCTATGTTCATACAGTGATGCTGGGTATGGGTATGATGTGTTTCCATGTAGTGGCTACTGATACTCATTAGTCATGTGCTGTCTCTGTAAAGAACTCTGGGCAATGTCTGTGGTCCTGTGATGTGTTTCCCTGTTTATGTTTCCCAGGTGTCATGCAACGCTAGCCGCCCCATTCAGAACAGGGGACTGCAGCCATAACTGAAGCCCTCCTGCAGAACTATGACATCCTCTTCAGTCAGGGTCGCCAATACCAGCAGAAGAGGACTACCCTATGGGATGATTTAATCCAAAGAGTAAACACCTTGGGCCACCTTGGACGCACACATGATCAGGTTAAGCACAAAGTGACTGACCTGATTCGGTGTGCCAGGCAAAGGGCTGTTGCTGTAGTGAGGGACCGTGCCGCTCTGGGTGGGGGGCCAGCCAGACAGGCCCCACTTATGGCAACAGAAGAGCTTCTGGCCAAACTTGGGGTAGCCCCCACATGACCATCTACACAGGAAATATCAGTTGTGGAGGTGGGTGGCACCACCCAGGCAACAGGCAAGGAGCATCCAGGTAAGGATATTGTGCACATCAATGTACTGAGGTAGCATTACAACTGTGTTCTATAGAGTCTTTAAATGCATATGTCAGTGCAGAATAGAATAGTGGGTGGAGTTTAGTAATGCACACAAGTGCACATCTATGGTGAAGGACAGCGAATTGTGTGATATCATAGTTTATACTGTACCTGTGCATAAATGTAGCATTAATCTTGGACCAATGCCTATTGTGAATCTGCTGACAATACCTCTCCTTCCCCACTACCTAGCTCCCTCTCATCTACACAAGGTACAGCAGTCTGAAGCCAGTGGGTATGAGATTTTACTGTTGTGGCTCATCACTACCCCAGGCATGTTAAGGTCATGCATGTGACCATGCACCCAACTGTTACACTCAGCATCCATTTGCCAATATCTGCATGATCACTCGTGGTGGGGTTCACTGCATAATATCACAGTGGATATCACAGGGGCCTATTTGCATGAGATGTCACATATCTGTAGCATACCTCACAAACCTGTCATTGCAGTAGATCTGGATAAAGATTTTCAAAATGTGGGGATAATGGGCAAAGAGTTGGGACATATTGCATACATTAGTATTATACAGTGCATATAAAAAGTGTACACACATGTTAGAATGCCAGGTTTTTGTGATATATGGCAATGTGAGCACAATGCACAACACCAAATCCACCCAACCTTTCATGTAACCTATAATCTGTACAATGCAGTTGTGAAAAAAAAAATCTGTTAGGGGAACAAATATGTGACATGAAAATTATCCAAGAAGCTAGAAGCATATGTGTGCACAGGTAAAGCTCATACTGTGTTGTAATAGTGTTTGATAAAACCACAGCCGTACATCATATTGGATACACATCTGCCATCAGTTATGGACCCTTGGATTAACCACAAATAACAGTCAGTTCATATACCAAGAATATCCTAACATAGACCCACAGTTGCCTGCTACAGCAAAAGCCATGGTTCACATGCAGCTTAACATGCTGCAAAGGGATCACATTTTAGAAAGGCATCACCATGGAAAATGCTACAGAAACATACCTACAGCATTACATATGCCAAGGAACACAGTTCAGATATTCATCAAAAGGTGTTCAAGATATGGTGCAACAGTGACATTGTGAAGACATTGACATCCCTACATGTATGTTGAGAATACAATACCAAAAATGTCCAGGGAAGCTGCCATGAGGCATACAGCAACACTGAAGGACATTCAGACATGTCTAGCAAGTACTGGGTGTGTACTACATGTGACAACAATCTTTTGTGGTCTCCACATGTCTTGCCTATAGGGTGTGTTTGGAAGATGACAGCCGTTCCTCACAACAAACAACATCCAGTCCTGGGTAACGTCTGGACAACAATACATCAGCTTTTCAAAAAGCATGTGTGGAAATGTGTTAAGGTGTTATGAGACCAAGGTTAAACTCTATTTGTCCACAAATCAGTCGTGTTAGTTTGGCCCAATAACAGCACTGCACAACAGCAGAAGAACACTACCCACGCAATGAAGCAGGGTGATGGCAGTGTCCTGCTTTTGGTTTGCTGTTCACAAGCTTGAACTGGGGCTGTAGTGATTTGGAGTGTAGTATGACCAGTTTCAAACACCAGCCCCTAATCCTTCTGGTGTCTGCCACATAGCTGTGGATGGGGAGGAATTCCAACATTGCACACAACAATGGCCCACACCTTACATCCAGCTGAACAAAAGGATGACTTCACAAGAACACAATCAACATTCTGCAGTGGCCAATCCTGAGTCCACACCTGAATACAATACACAGTCTGTGTGGTGACCTGATGAATGCTGTACACAGGGGATTGCCTTGCAATCTGACAGATTTGGAGGTGTTTTGCAAGGGAGAGTGTGCAAACTGTCATGTCAAGATGTGCCATGCTGATACACACCTTCCCAAAAGGACTGAATGCTGTGATGAGATCAACAGGTGCTTTACCAAATTATCATTTTACGGGTGTGCACCCCCATGCAACCCGGCTATTGTACTGATATCATTTACGATAGCTTACCCCTACCTGATGTGTATGTTCTTCAATTGGAGTGCACAGGTTATGTCATACAGAATGGTGGAAATGTTATGGTAATATCACTGGTGTCTCATGTGATCTGTCACAAAATCTTTGCATGTTAAAAAGGGTTCATACACTTACTATATCCACTGTAAGCTTGGGAAGTTGTTTGAGTAACTGCCCTTGTTTTCACAGACATGTACTGCAGGTTATGACATCTGCAAATCAAAGTATGACATTAAGTGGGTTCCCAATCCACAGGTCAAATCAGTAATGTATCAGACAAACATGGGAGGTATGAGCAGCAGACAGGAAATATGACCCACATATATAGATATTCCTGGAAAACCTGTATAGTTGGTAGGTATGTTCTGTAGGTTTAGCCACAGTGCCATACAGGTGAACAGCAGTAATGTTTACATGGGTGCAATGTGTTCTAGGTGAAGGCTCACCACCAACTAAATACACTCACATATCCCAGTGGTGTAAATTAGTAGTAACAGTAAGGTGAAATGTATGCACTGCATGATGTTGAGGGCCTGTCCAGAGTGTGTCTGTTTTGGTCTGAGTAAGTGTCATGACTGTCATCTGTTGCCTAATGTGAGGTCTGTGGAATGCCTCTGGGACACCTCACATGTTTGTGCGACTGTGTGTGTGAGTGAGTGTGTGTGAGTGAGTATGTGTGAATGAGTGTGTGCGAGTGAGTGTGTGTACCAGCAAACCTTATAGTGCCAATAGTAATGTACATATGTTGCCCTTTCCTCACAGGTGGACATGGTGGTTGCAGTCCCTCCCGCTGTGTAAGTGATGTTAGTTTGTTTGGCAACTCTGACCATGATGACACCCGTAGTGAGGCACAGGTGGGGTTGTGAGGGGCTGCAGCTGTGTCATCGGTTGGCATCCCACCTTTCTCAACCCCATCCCCCACACAGTCACAATATCCACACATTCCCCATCACCAGTGGCCACAATTGAAGGACAGCTGGATGCTGGCACAGAACATGCAATTGTGAGGACTATGGCAAGTGAGCACGCAGGCACTAGCAATAGCCAGAGTGCTGGTGAGGTCCCACACAGGAAGGTGGGCAGGGATACTCAGAGGGGGATGACTGCCTGTCCAGCCCATGTTGAAAGCACTGCTTTAATAACCAGATACATGTTTCAGGCCGTAATGGATGCACTGGCACATAATGAATGTAACACCAGACAAGTGTGCAGGCTGGTGGAAGAACATCTCCTTGGTGTCCATGGCGATTTGTGTGAACTTATTGCAGTCATGTATGAGGGTGATGAAATTGCTGATAGATGGTGGGGTCAGGTTGTGGCACTCCACCATGGAGTAGCTGTGCTTGAATGTTTGGCAGAGAGGATGCAGCAGCCTCATGGATGTGGCTCAGCACCAAGATCAGCTGGGGGTTCACATGGCCATGCACCATCATGCTCCTGTAGGGGCAGTGACACCAGCACTGCTGAGGGTGGTGTGCTGTCCACACCAACAGGGAGTAGTACTATCTCTGGCCTTGTCCCTGGTGGTGCCAGTGATACCCCTTGCAGGTCCAGTTCCTGTGTCTATGGCTGGAGATGGTGAACTGTACACCCTGCCATGTAAGGCCCACAGCTGTCCAAAATTAATCAGTGTAGAGCAGCCACATGGCATGGCTGTGTGCATGCAGACACACACACATATCGCAATCAGAAAAAGGTCACCTCCACACACATGCTCCACACCCACACAGGCCATGTAATTCCCACACCCCAAACACACACCCATAGTGTCAACCGAATGGCAAAGCCTAGGCCTTTGGTAAAACCACACAACACCCTGTGCATATGATGAAACCTGTGCCAGAATCCTGACATCCAAACCATCGATGCAGGGACATGCAAATATGGGTCTGATGCACAGAGTGAACTTACTAAATTGTAGCTATGTAATGCTGTGTAAGGTGCTGTCATCTGGCATTTGTAAGGGGTACACATCAGAGTGTGCGTACAGCTTCAGCCAGGATGCATTAATGCTATTAGTAATGCTGAGTGAATGTGTTCTCACTTGCTGTATTCTGTTTGTGTTCTAGGCATCTGTGTGTCACCAGGATGTGGCCCTGCAGCAAGGCCAAGGGGTATGGCAGTGTGATAACACATCAACCATGTCATAGGCAAGGTATAGCTGTATCTGCACTGATTTTCCAGGTCTGTATAACAGTGATTGCATATGCCTCACAGCTTATAGGGCTGAGGGTTATATATAGGTATATGGTGATTGACATCATCTGTCATAGAGTGGAGAATGGTAAGTGTATTGGGTTGGACACACCTCTGTTTGCTAATAACCACACCCCCAGGGGATATTCATTAACCAAACACACTGAGATTACTATTCACACCCACACACACACACACACACACACACACACACACACACACACACACACACACACACACACACACACACATACATGCACAGGATCCCCATCAAGTTGTGGCACCACAGTGTTATTCAGTTATGGCCGTTGGCATCGAACTACTAGTGTGAGTAGTGTAACAAGGAACCTGTATGGTGAAGAACATCACATGTCCTTGTGAGGAATGGCAATGGTGGGTGTAAACGGCCACTGTACACATTGATTGGGCTACTGAGGGGAGGGTACAGGGTGACCATGGTGTTTTACTTGCTGCATAACACACACTTAGTCAGGAGATGTAACACATTGAAGAACTTTCTGATGTCAGTGGCACTATTGTGGTCAACAGACAGCTCACTGTCAACCTGTGTTCCCATTCTGTTATAACAACGTCACTGTTCAGTGGACTACCAGCAATGTATTACTTCATGTGAGCCATGGGGTTCCCAAAGGTAATGATGGCTCATCTCCCGGCATTGAGTTAATGTCCAGGGTCTAACAACAGTCATAGGTCTCAGAGAGGCCTTTGTGCAGGATATCAACATCACATGGGGGGCAATGATAGCACCCACCTTACAGGTGCATGCAAACATTGTCAGCCAGAGTGCCTTTGTGTTGACCTGCACTTCAGAGGTGTAGATCCCAAACATGAGAGGACAGAGGTCCACACACTGTGGGACTCCACTCATGTCTGGTCATCAGTTTGACATGGAGCCCACTGCATTCACATGGTGTCTACCTGTGAGGCAGTTTATGAGACAACTAGTGATATAGGGGTTGATGCCTAGCTGAGTGTGTTTGTGTATGATTCCTGAGTGGAGAGTGGTCGCTGAGTATTAGAAGGGCTGCCTATCTTGTTACCTATTCCATACTGTTACATAGTCATTGCACATGGCACAACACTTTTAGGGCTGTAGATTGTGTACACCTACTTCTACAGTGGTTGACAACTGTTGGCCTTGTAATGTGGATGTTGGGACATATACTAGTTCATCAATATAATAATTTAGCAAAACCCGCCTCCCAATGGATCCTGTTACTAAACAATCCCACCAACACCCACGCAGGATACAGTTGTCTCACACACACACACACACACACACACACACACACACACACACACACACACACACACACACACACACACACACACACACACACACACACACACTTGCCAGTACTGAAATTAGAACCCCTACCTATCGATGTATTGTGACTACAGTGTTATGCATTTACCGCATGTGCTACAGAGCATATAGGGTAGATGTTGTCCCAAGGTACTTCTAAGGTGTGGAACATCATCAGCTCTTGTAAATTATGGCAATGAGTGATGTACTTGGTGAGAGATTTCATAAAACACTTTACTCTACACAAACAGACTTACATTTGCCAGAACTGAAGTTAGAGCCTCTATCTAACTAGGGTTTTGTATTTTTATGTTAAGTGATGTAGTGGGTGAGAGATTTCATAAAATACTTTACCCTACATACACACACTTTTACATTTGCCAGAACTGAGTTTAGAAACTCTATCTAACTAGGGTTTTGCACTTTTAAGTTACACCGTTACCACACACACCGCTGAGCTTACATGGTTCAGGTTTGCTGAAAAGTACTTCTAAAGTGAATGATATCTAAAGGATTGCTAACGTAGGCCACTGTGAAGTGTACTGGATGTAGATGGGCCCAAAATCTTTAAGCTGCAAACATATATATATATATATATATATATATATATATATATATATTATATATATACATCCATATACACAAAAATACACGCACACACAAACTTGCCAGTACTGAGATTAGAACTCCTACCTATGTATGTATTACTGCTACAGTATTACGCATTTACCACATGCACCACAGAGCTTATAGGGTGGACGTTGTCCCAAGGTACTTCTAAGGTGTGGAACATCACCAGCCCTTGTAAATTACGGCAATGAGTGATGTACTGGGTGAGAGATTTCATAAAACACTTTACCCTACAAAAACAGACTTTTACATTTGCCAGAACTAAAGTTAGAACCTCTATCTAACTAGGGTTTTGTATTTTATGTTATACAGTTACCACATGCACCACTGAACTTACATGGCTGAGATTTGCCAAAAGGTACTTCTAATGTGAATGATAGATGCAGGACTTCTAAAGTAGGTCACTGTGAAGTGTACTGGGTGTAAATGGGCCCAAAATCTTTAAGCTACAAACACACACACACACACACATATATATATATATATATATATATATATATATATATATATATATACATATACATATACACACACACACACACACACACACACTTTTGCATTTACGAGGACTGAGATTAGAACTTCTATCTAACTAGTTATTTATACTAGAGTGTTACACCATTATCTCATGCGCCACAGAGCTTATAAGGGTCAGGACTGCCGAAAGGTATGTCTAAGGTGACTGACATCTGTAAGACTGCTAAAGTAGGGCAATGGGCAGTGTACTGGGTTGAGAAGGATTGTTATTTCCCACATCTTACAGACACCTCTCTATGTGAATGAGCATGCCTAGTATGACCTTCTGTCATACATGTGGAACTCCATTCCAGAGATTGTTGTACTCTATTCCAGGAATTTATGTACTACAGCCATGCATCTCCACCTGTTAGTGGATAATATTTGGAGACAGCCTATTTAAATAAGGGAACTTTAGGCCATACATAGGTGGTGATTCTGACTATATCTGTTATTAATGTCTGAGGTGCTGGGGTTACAGCGTTTGTTTGGGCAGAGATTGTGTCTGCCATTTTTGATGTTTGACACTGGAATTTCTTGTTGCAGTACTTCCAGACATACCTGCTCAGATCATCAGTGATTTACCAGAGGAATACAGCCTGGATGATGTACAAGCAAATATTATGGGCCAACTGCTAGGCATTCTTGCACAATCCAGCCTGTTGAGATGTGTGGCTACAGACAATTGACTGCTGATGCTGTGGAAATGGTCAAACACCTTGGTAATATACTAGGATGTGGGAATCCCAGTACATGGTTGGGTAATACAAGTCAGACAGGATCAGGGTGACAGGTGGATTACATATAGATTTGTCGGGGTTAAAATATGTGCTTGGGGGGGGGCTGGGTCAGATATGTTGATCAGTAGCTACCAAATGTTTGCATAGTGGTCATGTCAAGGGTTGACCACACTTGGGGATTTTGTGTGTCTCACACTGTTTGACCAGACTGGAGGTGTGTGTCTGTTTCACATATATGTATACCCCACATCATTTTACTTGTCTGCCCACATTTTTGAGTCATGTTGTTGTATGGGATGAGTGATCAGGGAAGGCTTCTGTTGTTCCCCATGGCTGTGGGCCAGGTTTCTGTGGGTGCAGACAGGTCACTATCCTCCAGGGTTAGGACTCCCTGCAGTGTGTGCATTCCAATTTTTAGACTCCTAGCCATACCTCTTGACTGTAGAGGGTTTCACAGAATGTGCAGATTCGTGACTCATATATCTGGTAAGTTACCCATACAGGTGTGGTTTTCAAGCTAGTGTTTTGTAACTCAGTCAGGGTTGATGTCAGAGATTAGTGACAGTAAATTTGCAGTTTCACACTTCATACCCTTCAGACATTCCATGGTAATACAACACTTTTCCACTTGATCAACTTTATTACATTATTACAGCTGAGTTTCACATGTGCCCTTCTATTTGGACCTTTATCACCCCATTATTTTATGGTTTTATCCAGATATCTGGGTCTCCCTGCATTTGGTAGGTATGCTCCTAGCATTTTGCAGCATGGCCTTTCTCTGCATTTTGTTGGCTATGTTATATTGGTGTTATGGACTCCATGACACTCCCTAAAAGTGCACTGTGTGTGAGCCATGGTGAGGCCAGGTGTGTCAGATGTAGGCCATCTGTAGCAAGGCAGTGCATTCTGATGAGCATATGTTCCCAAGTTACAAGGCAGGGGACACCCCTGGGATGGTACCAGTAAGTGGACTGAGCATTAGTGACACTTGTTACAGCTAGGGACATGTTACTGCATTTCTATGGGACTGTGGGGCGGGGCACCTGCTCACAATATACATTTGCACAGACTGTGCTTCTAGTTGCTTAACATTTTGGTCCCATTTAGCATAATGGTGTGCCCTATCTTTGAGAATATGGGATAACGGTATAGACCAGAGGTCAGATTGTTGTTGCATACACATTTAGTTTGGGGGCTTCTTAACTTTCAGAGTCATACTGCCACTAGCAGACCTGCTGCGATATCACTGTGTAAAAGTCTGTAGGTGGACATTTTATGGCTTTCGGCACTTGATGCCCTTTGCTAGACATTTCTGTCTGGCTTGCAACAGCTGATCTGCTGGATGAGGCTAGGGGTGAGTATGGGTCCCACACTTTGACAGCCATGCATGTGACTTATTACCCCCCCCCCCACAGTTATTTGGCTCACCACATGTACTGTACTGCAGTGGACTTTTTGTTAACTACAGTGGTACTGCATAGTGTGGGGAAGGCAGTACTGTGCATACAATCCCTGCTGTCCCATATAGCTGTCAGTTGTCTGCTGCTATCCCATGAAGCCACCCCATTCCCTTTCATGCTTGCATCAATACCATAGATATGCTATCAGAACATTGTACATCATTCCTTTATTGCAATGAAACTGACTTACCTTGTGCCTGAGACAGTTGTGAGGACAGTACTTAAGGGCTGACTATATTGGATGCATGCAGTACACTGCCTATACGTGGTAAGGTATAGGTAGTGTGATGTTTGGCATCCATTTTAGAGTTTGTGTGAGTCAGAGAGAGATATCAGTCCCTGTGTCCCTACGGTGTCAGTGTATGTGGTATGCATTGCCTCTTTGCCAAGGCCTGGACATACTGGACATGCCTCCTTCTGCCTACAGAGGCAAGCTCAGTATGTTCCTCCTCCAAGTCCCTCTGTGCCTGTGGTAACCTTGGCAATGGTGGGGGGCTGTGTGGCCCTTCCCTGTTATGTTTCTGCTACAGCTGTTTCCGCAAAATCATATTGTGTCGCATGGCACATACTATGAACATGTGTGCACATGTAGCTGGATCATACTGCAAAGCTCCACCAGCTATGTCAAGGCAGTGGAACTGTGACTTGAGCATCCCAAACACACACTCTTGAATGATCCTTGTTTGTGTGTGTGTCTCATTATGGCATTTTTGTGTGGGTGTGTGTGCATTTCTGATGGGGGTCATCAGCCACAGTTCCAGTGCATAGCCAGCATCCCCCACCAGATGGCCTTGCACACAACCTGGCAGTTAATGAAGTGGAACCCCTTGCAGTTTACGTAGACTCTACCCCACTCATTGGGTGGTGTTTTGATGTGGATATGTGTGCAGTCTGTGGCACCTAGTACCTCTGGGTAGTTTGCTACATGGTAGAAGAGAGGCATATTGCTAGCCCTCTCTTCACGGGTGGTGGGAAATTGAATGTGCTCAGTGGCATGTGGTCGCATGGCATCCAGGAATTGGTGGAGTATCCTGGATGAGGCTACCTGTGAGACCCCCATGATATCCCCAGTAGGCCTTTGGAAGGTACCCATAGCTAGTATTCTTAAGGCTACACATACCTTTATATCCACTGGGTTGGGTTCTGCTCTGTTGGCTCTGGGTGTGAGGCAAGGCTGGCACAGCTCAGTGATTTGCTGAAGTAAGTCCCTGTCCACCCTGTAGTACTCTACTATCTCCAGATCAAGTAGCCCCTGGTAGGTTACCCTGGGCCTGAACACTCTTCTCCTCCTCCTCATAAGCCTGGGTTGGTTGTCAGCATTATCCTCTTAACCAACCTCAGCCTGTAGCACATATTGATGGAGTAAAGCAGCAGCATCTTCTAACATTTTTAGTTAGTTTTGCCAGTTAAAAACCCCCCATCTGTGTGCAACGGTGGTGTAGAGTTTATGGGAAAAAACAGACTGAATGGTGTTTGCATAATTTATAGTGGTGTGCTAGAGCTGCTGGCTGTGTAATTTGCTGACTATAATAGATTTCACCTGCCAGCTATATTACTTACATTTAACTGGTTGTATTCTGCTATTTCCCTTTTATTTTTTCTTGTTCCACTTCTCAGTTCCTTTTTTATCTGGGAAAAAACAGACTGAATGGTGTTTGCATAATTTATAGTGGTGTGCTAGAGCTGCTGGCTGTGTAATTTGCTGACTATAATAGATTTCACCTGCCAGCTATATTACTTGCATTTAACTGGTTGTATTCTGCTATTTCCCTTTTATTTTTTCTTGTTCCACTTCTCAGTTCCTTTTTTATCTTTTTTTTTTTTTTGTTTAAGTCCTGATGCACACCCATTTAGGCATGGTAAACATGTCTATACAGCCTCAGACACACCCCATTGCTTACATGTAGACAGTGCTGCCATTTCATGTTTTTTTTTTTTTTTGGTTTAGAACCTGGTGTGCGCTGCGCACACCCATTTAGGCAATGTAAACAGAGGTATACAGCCTCAGATACACCCCCTTGCTTAGGTGTGCTTACCTAAGTGCAAACACGGGCCGCAGCACTCCATTGTGCTTACAAGCATGACACATCCCCCTTTTTATGCTAGCTGTTCCTCCTACCTATATGATTGTCTTAGAGCATTAACACGATTAGGTGCAGATTTTGGACTTAGAATATTTTGTGATTCAGTAAATTTCCCCTCATTTGCATACCCCACCATCTTAGTCCATAGTTACTTCAGTAAAACGGACCATTTCCCCTTGACAACCACTGTTCCCTGGTATTGTTTTCATTCTGCATGCCATAGACTATAATGGCAAAATGCAGATTTCCCTTAGGATTGGGTTTTCTCATTTTTATTTTTATTTTCGGCACGAGCCTGTTTGCGCGCTGCTGCCCTATGCTTAAACAGCCAAGATCAGCCAAAAATAAATAAATTTGATTTTTATTAAAATTAAACAGTGTTTCATGCCAATGGACTTATATGTGGCCATTGGAATGCTTAATGAATATAATACATGCTTTTTTACAAACTGTCATGCCTCCATTTTGTTATTTACAGAAATGTACACGGTTATTAACAGTATATATTTTTGCACTGACACTGTTCTTGAACGGAGACCTGGCAGCTTACTGAATCACTAATTCATCTCATTTTCAAGGTTTTCTCCAGCAAATGAGGTAATTAGCACGCTGCATGGTTCACCATGTAAGAAGAGTGTAGAGAGGCTCGTGCATGCCAATTCAGCGGTTTACTGAATCACTCAGCTGTCTTTTTCCATGCAAGAGTAGCTACACTGTCCTTGCATGGAAAAATTACTTTATTGAATCCTGGGGAATGTTTTGTAAAGACATTAAAACATTCCTGCTAATTATATATACTAATTGTGAGATCACACAATATCAGGGAAAGGGCATGTTTTCTAGCCCAAGAATTGTGAGATCTTGGGACACCTGTCAACCATTTGTGTAGTAAACTAAATTGTGTTGAAGAAACAGATGTCGACCAAAGGAGAATGCTCTCAAAATCAGTTCCCCATATATATATATATATATATATATATATATATATATATATATATATGTATATATATGTATACACACACATGTACATATATATATATATATATATATATATATATATTTAGATAGATATGTTTATGGATCTTGTGGCATTTGTCAAATTGATGCTATGTTAATTTGGCAAACGTATGTCAACAGCAAAGTTGAAACACACATCTGACTTGCTTTTGCGCATGTGCCAAGGTTACTCCCTGGAATACGCAATGTTTTTTATTTTTATGCAGAACTCTAAGATCGCACAATCCCCAGGGAAAGGGCATATTCTCCAACCCTGGAGATTATTTGTTATTGCACAACTGTCAACCAAAGTGCACCAAGCAATATAGAGGTCAGTTTTACCTACACTCAACCATAGGTAAACCATACATATGAGTTTATAGTGAGTAATCTCAGATGACTTTGAAACATAAAACATTGAACAAACTCATTGGTGATTACCATGAATCCCAATTAAAATAAATGAAACAAGTAATTGCAAATGTAAACCAGTAGGATAAGATTATACAAAAGAAAAACGAAAAACAAATCATCCTGATATGTGTGCTACACTGCCACACCCCTGGAAATTAAATATACTAATACCAGGGTCACACTAGCATGAAGAAAATTCCAGAAATTATGTAATGGTTCATATGCTGAACTTTGGCTATTAAATAATTCAACAAACTGTACCACCAACGAAAAACATCAGCGTTTCAGCTCATGATAAAATGCATGCAGAGATAACTCATTTAACACTCATATCTATATGTATTTATATATATATATATATATATATATATATGTATATAGACAGATATATTTGTCTATATAAAAATATATATATATATATATATATATATATATAGAGAGAGAGAGAGAGAGAGAAAGAGAGACAGATATATTTATCTATATAAATATATATATATATATATATACATATATATATATATATATATATATATATATATATATATATATATATATATATATATATATATATATATATATATATATATATATATATATATTTGTCTATATAAATATATATATGTATATACAATATAAGTGCAATCTTTTTTTTTAGAGCAAGCAACCCTACACCTCCCCATACCCTTGTTAATTATATAGATACCAACTTCAGGGTCACACAGCAGTGGGGAAGGGCAAATTCTAAGATCTCACACACAAAGCAGCCAGCATAATGTAAAACACAGAAAAAAGAGCCTTCACTCTTTTGAGCAGTTGCTTAGAGACTGCAGGCATATATATATATATATATATATATATATATATATATATATATATATATATATATTGGGTAGAAAAGAGTGTCAGGAGTGATTTGTGATGGACGAGTACCAGTGAGAGTGAAAGGGAAGGTCTACAAGAGGGTAGTGAGACCAGCTATGTTATGTTGGTTGGAGACAGTGGCATTGGCAAAAAGGCAGGAGTCAGAGCTGGATGTGGCAGAGTTAAAGATGCTAAGATTTGCAGTGGGTGCGATGAGGGTGGACAGGATTAGGAATAAGTATATTAGAGGGTCAGCCCAGGTTCAAAGGTTTGGAGACAAAGACAAAGAGGACAAGATTACGTTGGTTTGGACATGTGCTGAGGAGGGATGCTGAGTATTTTGGGAAAAAGATGCTAAGGATGAAGCTACCAGGTAACAGGAAAAGAGGAAGGCCTAAGATAAGCTTTATGGATGTGGTGAGAGAGGACATGCAGGTGGTTGGTGTGACAGAGCAAGATGCAGAGGACAGGAAAAAAATGGAAACAGATGATTGCTGTGGCGACCCCTAATGGGAACAGCTGAAAGAAGATGATGATATATATTATATAGTGTTTGTGTATATATAGTAATATAAAACAAAAAAGAATAAATAATGCTTTATATAAACACCAAATGGCACATCCCACAGCTAAATTCATGTTTACCATTATTGATATGGTACATGGGAATCGTACCAATAAAACAGGATGGCATACAGTACTGAATGGCAAAGAAAAGAAATGGATTATTAAACTTGGTGCTTTGTTTCCCCCTGGATTAAATGAACATTTATGAGCATCCACCAATAGGTTTTGATCTTATGGTATTTAAACAGCTCTGATTTGCATGATTTTCATACACTGAAGAAGGCTGTGTAATTTGTTTCCAGCCGAAACCGGTCTGTTCTGCTGTTATTTACCTTTAAATACAATATTATTTTTTATCAAGTCACTGTTTGCTGGCTCTTTCTTTTCTTGTGTTTGCTATATTCATTTTTGAGCCGTGCAACAGCTCTCGTGCAGGGGATTTTTTGGGGCGTGAACAACATTGTTACCATCACACACACCACAGTATGTCAAACCCACCCAGGTGGGGATTTGCACCCCCCCATAACCCCCATACCCCTCTACCTAAATATACCAACTCCAAGATCACACTACAGTGGGAAAAAGGGAAAATTTCCTGATGTTGGCCAACTAATTCCATTCTCTGTTTAAAACAATTGCTGATGTGAACGTTCACTGTTTTCGTTTTGACGAACACAGATTCACAGAGATGAACCTTCGATTGTGTGGTATAGACTCAAATGTATAGTTGCTGACATAATCTTTCCTAAATCATAGGAACACCACTTCTGCCTCTTCCTGTTCATCCACCCCAGGCATTTTTTAATCCCCTTGTTGACCTAAACAGTGCAGTTTTCCTTAACGTTGTGTTGCAGGAGCCCATTACCGTCTCTGTGAAATGCTGTTCCTTAAAGTCAGTGCCGAATCATCGTTCCTCATCTTTCTCTCTGCCCTGTCTAATATTACTCTCCGACTCCACCTTTATACTTGCCTATAACATTGCTGTGTGCCCATCTCATATCATCAGTGTTCTTTCTTTGATTTTCTGGTGTGTTTACACGTCAGGCTGTCTCTCATCTTATGCCAACCCCTGTTCCTTTCATTGTTTTGATAACGCTTCACTGCATGCCTTCTGCCAGCCTAAACTCTGCTCTCTGAAAATTCAGCAAATTTATGCAATGGGTCACGTGCAGCATTGCCATTTAAGTTCCAAGCAGATCATCAAAAGGGGCAATAATAAATCTTGAGAGTGTCACGATTAATTCCTAGTAGTTTACATAGATTCTACTGTGCCCCAAGTATGCCACTAAAACCGACTCAAATCTGACTGCTGAAAATGGCCATAGGCAGTACCCTTTTCATCTTTGTGACTCAGGTTTGCTTTGCTGAGATGAAAGTCATAATTGCAAATTTGACTAATTCACGTAGAAGTGCCATAGCTTATAACATACTCTTCCTACTTTCCTGTTGTTCGCTCTTTTTGAAAAACTATTCATTTGTTGCAGTAGTATTTTAAGTAATTATACAATTTTTACTAATAAGTCTTTTCAGCAGGTAACTATGGGTTAAACAGAGCTTCAACAAGCCAGAAATAGGAATATGATATCTGATGATAGTACTAGACAGAAATTGGTAAGACTTGCATTTTTAGGAAACATCTCAAGGTAAAATAGCTCTCTTGTGTTATGACAGTAATTGAAGGTTACTATGGGAACAGTGTCCCAACAGACTGGGGACTTGTTGCCTTACTGACAATATTGAAGGGTTTCCTTTTTTAATCCTCCAACTTTTGTTCTGTCTAATCCCTTATCAGCACAGAGCAGGCACACAGAGCTGTGTCACTTAAGCTACTGTATAGATGAATCCATCTCCTGTTATGCCACGTAACAGTTTTTGTCACAGAATGAAAAGAAGTGGATATTGTATCTTACATGGCTCTGCAGAGCTCAAGCTAAGTTTCTTCATTTTTTTGTGAATATTAATCTAAACTGTCAAAACTAAAAATATGCTAATTTTTAGGGAAACATCATTTCCAAAGTTGCAGGTCAGGTAATTGTACTATTCTATTTGTAATTCATCTTTGTCCATGAATACTATACAGTCTTCTATAATAAATTCATTTCTCTGGGATGTTGTTTTGAAATAATAATGAACTCTATTAAAACTGGCACTTTTATCATAAAATAGCCCGCACAGTAAATGGAGCAAGAGTGCATATGTTTCCAAGCAGAAGAATGTAATTCTTTTGAGTCTTGTCCATACCTCTCAACTGTCCAGATTTTCACAAAATGTCCAGAGTTTTGGCTCATATTTTTGGACTGGTCCTCATACATCTTGTGGTTTTCTGGCAGATCACTGGAATGATCTTAAGACTGAAGTCACTAAATGGCATACATTTCAATTTCAGACTTCAAATCCTTCAGAAAATGTATGTTAAAACAAATCTTGTTAGCTTACCAACTTTATAAGTTTATTAGAGCAGTGTTTAAAATATGTCCCTGTTTTGGGGCCTTTGTCCCCCATTTTGTCTTGCACTAAGAGGTTAAGAGGTATGGTCTAGTCAAAAATGGTTTCTGAGACATCTATATGTGTGACATGTTTGGGAACAACCCCAGTGATCCTTTATGCATAAATTGTGCCATCACCTATATCAGGTGTTTTTTCTCATACTTAACTCTATGGCTACACGCATGGCTAGCTGAGCCACATGACTGACTCAGAAGGTATGGACAGCTATACTACTAGACACAAAGCAAACTGATCATTGCTAAACAGGAACATTGAAGGAAAGATGAAGGGCACCTCCAGTATCTCCAGAAGAAGCAATGTTCCCACCCGCTTGAATATAGCTATGTAGATCACCATTTCAGCTGTTCAGAGTTCTGCCCTTAATCTTTATTCTCTAAGCATCCATGTTAGAGACTGTCACCTGCAAGCAGCGTTGGGTATAAAATTAATTTGTTAATGGGACCATGATTTTCATAAAGATTGCTGTTTTCTTTTACATTGTAGGATTTTATCTGCAGACTGACATGTCTGTGCATGTTTAGTGTATGCATGTATTTTAACAATCCTTACTTAGTGGGGTCAGTACCAAGACATAAGTTGCCAAAAATATCAGCGTTGTGACAAAGATTTATGGCCTCAGGATCACACGGTTTGAATTGGGATACATGTAATTTTCAGCATATTGTATCAGTCTGTATACCATGGAGGTAGGTGAGGCTGGAATATTATACTGTATGCCCAGAAATTTTAGCATGGGTTCCAGATCTCCATGCTAGAGTTTCTGTAATCCCATAATAGGAAGACTTGTACTTGGAATAGTCTTGAAAGAAGGCCTTGGAAGGTTCCTGAGGCAGCATGTCAGCTCATAACAAGAAGTGAGTGGGAACCCATCAATCTTTTATTGGTAGCCCTTGAATCTATCATTGGAAGTCCATTTGTGATTTCATATTGCCAACAGAGGTAAATAAAGGCATACAGGCAAATGCAGTTTGGAACTAGAGGTCTAGAAATGGTTGCATACCTTGTGGCTGTCTGTGATACATTTATGGGTGAGGGTGCTTGCACTGAAAATCACAATAATGTGACAAGGCTGATATATTTTAAGCTGTAAAAGCATTACAAAATAAAAGTAATTAAGGAGCACTGGAAACATGAACTACAAAGTATTGAAAATGGAAAAAAAAGTATTGATCACATGGGATCTTCTAGAATCAAGCAAATGCAAGAAAAAAAAGCAATATTATAGATGAAGCAAAAAGGATAAAAGTAATATTAACAACTTAAGAAACAAAATCTAGGGAGTGCAACTTACTACATATTAAAGAACATGAAATTATAAAATATCAAAATATTTAAGTATTAACTAAAGCAATGTGGAACAAGGGCACCCAGCTTGTCCCAGTGGTACTGGTAGCAGGCTTACTAATAAAGACGAATTTCCAGGCATACACAATATGCTACCAGTATAGATAGCTCTATCTAGCCTACAGAAGGAGCAATTCTGGGCACATTGTGGGTGCTGGTAAAAACATTTTGGCAAACATCAAAGGCTGAATCAGCAGTGATTTCATGAACTTTATCTATGTCCAGTGACCCAGTCCTAGGTGTAGACTCCATTACAGACCCCTTAAAGATATGAAGAAATTAAAGCAGGAGAAATCATGGAGTTTAATTTGAGGACTGCAAATGCAAAACCTCACTGGTAGTCAAATGGACTCTTGCACTGGGGAAATAAGGCTAAGAAACCTAAACCAACATGTTACATAGAGGAATAAAGCCCTGATTGACTTCCAGTCCCAGATGACATGCGGACCATTAGTGACATGAGCCCTAAAAGGACCAAGTGGGAGACAATAGAAAAGAACGGCCAACACCAGCTCACCCAATATGAAGAGAGGGTGGAGGCTCAGTGCACTGAATTGAAGGCACCTGCAAGAATACGGGTCTATCATCTTCTGCAAAGATCCTGGCAACCACACATTGCAAAGGTATATCAATCATCCCAGAAACTTAGTAGGTGTGGTAACACACATGCACCTCCTGATAAGCAGCTGTTAGTGTTCCATGCAAGCTGTTGGAGTTAGAAGCATAAACAAACAAAAAAAAAAATCCCCACCATCCCAGCAGAAAGAACACGATTCCTGGCTCCTGACTCCCTACCTTCTAGGTGAATGAAGGGGCCAGTGGGCTGTCACCTCTGCTAATCATTATAAGTCTGCACTTGCAGGAAGTCTTATTGATGTCAATAGGAATTTAACAGTATTGTATAATATTTTTAGCTCCATAAATGATTCTTGCACTTTATTGTCACTAGATAATATCTGAAAATGGGACCCCAGTGGTCCACTTCACTTGCGTATAAAATAAATAAGATAATAAAACCTGCCCAAACATGAGACACTGTTCACTAACCTTTATGCAAAGGTCATGACCCCCTGTAGGTCATATGAAAGTTCATCTTACTTCCTCCTACTGCCCCACTTTCAATGAAAGATGCATCCTTGTCAATTGGACATTAAAGCATTTTTTGTGCAGTACTGTATCCTGCTGTTTAGATTACATTCATGATTAAAATATATGCTATTGTACTGTAATTGTCTAACTCTAAGACTTCTGTATAAGCTGCCTTCTGTCAAGTAGCACAGTATGAATTATTCTTTCCTTTGGTGTTACTAAACAATAACAATTTTGAATTTCTGTGACATCTGTAATGGCTAATTTAGCTTAGAACTTTCTTCCAGGCACATGCTTGAATGGAATAGGTAAATCTGAGCATAAAAAGGGAACTAGCTGGGCTTAAAATGGTCCACAAGTGCAACTAGCCTAGCACTTACCTATGAACCTATGGACCTATAAACCTGCAGGCTATTTGCTTATGAAGTAATATGATTTTAGGGGTAACGGTAATTAGAGGTGCTTGTACGACAGCTGGTTCCAAAAAAGTAGAGATTTTTCTCAATCAAATTTCCCTTTGTATTGCAATAGGATCTCCCAGAAAACAGCATATGTTTAGTAGGACTAACTTAGTCAATAAAAGTTAAGTAAGCAAATAAAGTTCCTGTATCTTCAAGAAAGTGCATCATCATGCAAAGGGGTTCAAGGACTTTTCCACAGATGTCTTTGTTTACATCATGTAACTGTATCTACTTCTTTTTGAACAATGTATAGCGGTGGTTCAGTGGTCATTGTGGCAATGGTAGCTGATGTCTTCCATGCCTTCACTCTTTTGAACACAACCATGGATGCAGCTTTGTTAAACAATTAAATAAATCTGATTGTGCAAGAAACAATGCACATTCTTCGCTTTCTGACCCCTGTACCATACACTGTTGTAGTCAACAGCAGCTTGCAATTTTTCTTCAAAGTGTGTATTGTAGTTTTGGGAGAATCCATGTGTTATTATTTCAATTCATAGATCTGAAATTTGATGGAAGGAACCTACTAGAAGTTAGATTCATCAATCTGTTGGAAAAAATAAAAACAGAAGAAGTAAGAATTTTAAGTCCTAGATATAAACTCCAGTGAAGATACAAAAATGATTGTATTTTGAGTAGACTGTACCTGAAAGTACCCATTTGGTGGGTGAAACTTGGTGCTTCTGCAAGCTGCAGCTTTATTTACCTATTTATTATTTTAAATAAAGTTTAGAACTAGGTTCTGAGTTCCAACATTTAAGTTGAAATTTTCTGTGAAAGGAACTTTTCAAAATCAGCTTTATCTATCCATCCAAAAAAATCTTTAGACACTTTGGGGGAAATATCCTTCAACCATCAGATGTAAATATAGAAACATCCTTGACCTGTTCATTACTAACATGGGTGACCATTGCTCTACACCAGTAATCAACTCCTCCCTGGTCAGATCTGACCACAAGCTAGTCACCATGGATATCCACATCCCACCCTCACCCCCCTAAAGGAAACCGCTGTAAAAAAAACTTCTCCAAAGCCAATTTTGGGCTTCTAAAAACAGAGATGGCTAACTTCATAACACCCATGCAAATGGAAAATAGGTGCATGACTGCTGAATCATACACCAATGCACTGTATGAGCACATACACAAGTGCATGGAATGGGCCATACCAAACAGAACCAAGATGCTCTCCTCCAAAAAAAAAGAAAGCCAATCTGGTGGTCACACACCATAAGCAAGCTCTACAACAGAAGGAAAAAAACTGTTGCAGAAAAGGGTGAAGTCCCAAGACTGGAAAAAACTCCTTTGTTAGCCTCAGCAAAAAACTGAGATCCATCATTACATCCGTTAAAGCTAGCTATGAAAACAAAATTGCTGCAGATTCTAAAGACAACTACAAGGCATTCTATAGTTATGTCAAGAATCTACATGGCGATACTCAGATCTGCTCTGAGTTACAGCACAATGGCGATGCATATACAGAACCAACTGATATTGCCAACATATTGGCTGACAGGTTCAGTGGGAACTTTATCCCCTTTTCACCCCCTTATGGGCCTATCACAATACCTGTGGAATGTCGAGTCTGTATTATCACGGCTACACAGGTAAAAACCGCACTGTCCAAAGCTAAGAATACAGCTTTCATGGGACCTGATAGTATCCCTGGCTGTGTTCTACATGAATTACAAAGTGAGCTGGAACCACACTTGAGTACCCAGTTCAATCACAGCCTCATTTCTGGCTTTGTTCCTACCGAATGGCACACTGCTACGGTCATTCCACTCCACAAAGGGGGAGCGACTACAAACCCAGGGAACTACCGCCCCATTAGCCTGATGAGTCTTATATGTAAGGCTATGGAGTGCATCATCAGGGACCTTATAAATAAGGACATAGGGAATCTCCAAACTCTGGACCCCCACGCAGTATGTTTTTTTTTGAAAGATAGATCGCACCTGCTTAACCTGATAGACTTCTTCGAGTCTGTCACCAGGGCAGTGGATGAGGGCAAGGTAGTTCACCCAGCCTACCTTGATCTTGCCAAGGCCTTCTACACCATCCCTCACTCAGGAATCATAGATAGACTCAATAAACTAGGCATAAAACCCTATGTAATAAGATGGGTTGTCAACTGGCTCACTGATAGAACCTACACTGTGAAAGTAGCAGACTCCAAATCTGACTACCGACCATTTACAAGTGGTATCCCACAGGGATTGGTCCTAGGTCCTCTCCTGTTTGGCATCTACTTCTCTGAAGTTCAAGCCAACACAAAGGGACTCTGGCTATCAAGTTCGCAGATGCTTGCAAACTGGTAGCCATTATTAATTCTCCAACTGATGTAGACATTCTACAAAAAGGCCTCACTGACACCAATGACTGGTGCCAGAATCATGGCCTTAAGCTCAATGCCAAAAAGTGCATTGTCATTCCCTTTGGGAAAAATTTGGTGCCCATGATCTACCACATAGGCAGTAATCTAAACATCGAAGGTGTGATAAGAGACCTGGGGACAGGGGTTGGCAACAACCTGTCCTTTGATAACCACATTGCCACTGTACTCAGAAAGTCCTTCTATGTGGAACATCTCATTACAAAAGGTTTCTCATCCAGGAAGAAAGAGGTCATAATCCCTCTCTACCCGTCCCTCATTAGACCTATTATAGAATACAATGCCCCATTTGGTATGTACCTCACTAGACACCTACAACAACTGGAAAGGCCACAAAAATACCTCACTAAGAGGATCTTAGGCCTTAGACACATGCCCTATATAGACAGACTCAGAAAAACTCCAGCTATACTCTGTCTCTTATCACCTACTTAGAGGCAATCCCTGCTTGACCTACAAAGCCATGTCTGACCCAGCTATGTTAAAAATGCTACATCTAAAGAAATCCCAATCCCTCCACGCCACATGCTCCAGGGACCTTAACCTCATTACCACAATAAACAGAACATGCTGGAGGGGCAGGTTCCTAACCCAGAGTCTTCCCATACTCTGGAACAAACTTCCCATTCACATCAAGCAGAGCACTTCACTGGCCCTCTTTAAAAGAAATCTTGATGAGTGGGTGGGCAATAGAAAGTTCACCCCACGGATCACTTTAGTGGCCTTGCTTGACAGAGGCACTGAGAACTAACTTTGGGCAGCATGATGCCAGGGAATCTTCTTGGGCTAGGCTTATATAGGCTCCAGGGCCATTAGCCTAGCACACACCTATGAACCTTTGAAGTTGCATAGCTCATATAAAGCAGAAATACTCTGTTTTGAAGATAAGGCAAGGCCCTTTTTCTAATGATGTGCAACACATCCAGTAAAGAGCAAATCCAGAATTTGAACTACAGTAAGTCTATAGTTCAATGAATGCACATTGGTCATACTACCTTGCAAAAATTGACTATGCACCCTATGGTTCTAGTTTCACCTTTCTTTACAACTGTGATGGCCTGAGTCCTCTGGTGGCAGTGAGAGTTATCCAATGACAGATTAAGGCTAACTACAGATCTGTTTTTTTTTTCATTTTTTCTGAATTCTATAGTGTGTGTACCCTTCTAGAACAAGTGCAATATAAACTCAGAGTTGTATGTTTAAATGCATTTCCAATCCCTATAATTATGCTACTCATGAACCATGTACAATTAATTACCTGTAGCAATTTTGTTAGGAGTACCCACCAAACAGGTTTTGAAACATTCTAAGAGATGTTAACTCATAATAATGTGACAGCTGTGTAATTTGATTGTTGTATGAATGGGAGTTGACATAATTAGGTACTTCTCCTCATGAAGTCCACATAGGATAGCAGTAATTTTGTGCCAGTGAGCTTATGGTGAAAGAGTAGTTTCTAAGAGATTCTGAAGCTCTGCATTAACAGACACAGAGTAGGAAACTATAAGCCAGAATTCAGCATTAGTGACAAGGCCTCAAACAAAAATCCATTAGCCACAAAGAGCGGTTATTCAGTGAGCGTGACACCCTGTGAATTCCTCCTTGTGTCATACTTGTTGCTAGTCCTCAGTTCTCTGTCATGCTGCATTTTTTCCCACTTGAATTCTACCCATAATTTATATCTTTGGGTTCTGACTACCAAGGTCATGCCCTCCCTCCTGCTATTCTTTTCCAGACTGCACATGTTCAGTGATTCACAGCCCTCCATTTCCTCACATACTGTACCCCCTCCCAAGTTCTAGTCATCTTAGTTTGATTAGGTTTGAATCCCCTAACAGTCCTGATATCTTTGTTGGTCAGACTGTCTACAAAAGCATAAAGTAATATTTTATTCTTGGTGATGTATTGTCAATGTCCTCTCTAGCAGATGATTGACTCCCAATTCTCCCCAGTTAAGACTGTTTGCTATACAGCTTACTCCCATTTTTCCAGACTGATTACAGTATTTCTTCCGTAAGATGAATTATCCCTCAGTGTCATCTTTTCCATCACATACTCAGCATGCCTCTGGGAAAATGTAGTCACGGGTTGAGAATTTTCATGTTAAAAGGCATGCCACTTCTCAAACTGCCCCTCTGAAGTAGTTACAGTCCTTCTCCATCCCACTACTATATTCATTGCTGCTATCCTTCATCTTTATGTAATCTACACATAGACTGATTCTTCGGTATACAGTTATGATGATGATCATCATAACCCCCCCCCCCTTTTTTTCTCCATTTTCCACATGGGGTTAGGTTGTCATGTTAACTGCTGCCATCTCTGTCAATTCAATACTGCACTGCTGCCTTCTTTGGCATTCATGCCTGACTGTTGCAGATATTCTCATACACAATCCGTCCACCTCTTTGCTGGACACCCTAATTTCCTCTTACCTTCTTTCTGTCTGTCCCACATCCTCTTCACCAGATTGTCTTCTGCTTTTCTGCACATGTGCCAAAACCACTATAATCTGTACTCTCTTATCTTTTCTGCAATTGGAACTACTTTGGCTTCTACTCTTATGTCCTCATTTCTTCGTCTGTTCAACAGTGTGCATCTTTATACCCATCTCAGGCACTTCATTTCCATCACCGCTAGCTTCCTCATCTGCCCTGCCTTTGCTGCCCAGTTTCTGTACCATAAAGTAGTACTGACTGCACCACTGTTTTGTACATCTTCATTTTCAGTTTATTTGGCATTCTTCTGTCATACACTACACCTGAAAATTTATGCCAGTTGGCTGCAGCCCTTCTGATTCTAGGTTTGACCTCTTCATTCAGACTTCCCTTCCCCTCAACCACTCCACTCACATACTTTAAGCTATTAACCTGTTCCACTATCTTCCCTTTCATCTCAGTTCTTAGCCATTTCTGATTTCCCCAGTTTGCTGCCATTACCACTGTCATATCTGTACTTAATTTCATCCCATGTGCCTTCAGTTTTGCATTCCATTCCCCTATCCTTTGCTGAAGTTCTTGCTCAGAGTCTGCCTGTAATGCCACATCATCTACATAGAGTAGCTTTGTTGATCTGTCCCCTCTGACCTGTTTGCTTATGTAACTCATCACCAGTATAAACAGCAGTGAGTTCAGAAATGAACCCTGATGTACACCCATTCCCACTGGAAACCCCTCTGTGAGACCGAACACTGTTCGTATTTGAGTTATCGGGTCCTTGTACATAGCCTGCACTAATTCTACCAATGTTTCTGGGACTTTGAACTATTGCAGGACTGCCCAAATCAGCTTTCTTGGGACCTTGTTATATGCTTTCTCCAAGTCTAGGAATGCCCAGCTGGACTCTTTCCACATCTCTAGCTTCTTCTTAACTGGCTGTCTCACTGTAAGCATCAGGTCCATTTGTGCTGCATCCTGGTCTGAATCCACACTGCTCATTTCCCATCTTGCCTTCTACTACTCTGCATATCTGTTTATCAGTCACCCTCTCCAGAATGTCCATGCAATGTGGCAGGAGTTTGATATCTCTGTACTGCCCACAGTTGTGGATGCCCCCTTTGTTCTGGTACACTGCCATGAGTATGCTTATTCTCTAGTCATCTGAGATACATCTTTCTCTCCACACTGCTATAAGTCCCTCAGGAGCCATTTCTCCCCTATCTAACCCAGCATCTTTATCACATCTGCTGTGGCCTCCTCTGCACCTGCTGCTTTCCAAGACTCCATTTTCCTTAGGGCTATTCTTACTTCTTTTAGAGTGGGCTCCTCTTCTCTCATCATAGGTTGTGTCAGGGCAGTACAGCTTCTGTGGAGATCTCTTCCTTTAGAAGCTGCTAGAATACAGATGTCTAGAATGGCATCTCCTCCTTTATTCCTGTTGCCTGACCCATGTGGAGTCCTCCTATCCTGTTCTGTCTATCCCAATATGTGCATTCAAGTAACCCATTATCAACACCAGTTCAAGTCGTCCTGCTTTATCTAGTAGGTCCTGCAAATGCTGTACGAATGCACTCTCTTTCATACTATCACAACCCTGCTGTGGGGCATAGGCTGAGATTATCATTAGGCTGGAGTCTGACTGCCATGAGTTTGTCACTAGTTCTGATAACATCCCTCATTTGCCTTCTGAAGCCACTCCCTCACCAAAATTCCCACACTCCTGTCCTCCTTCTGAATAGTAGACTCTGGATCCTAAGTAAAGTGGCTTTGCTGCACTTCTTGTCTAATAGATACAGAGGATGTCCAGCTTCCTCTACTTTCAAGTTCCTTACCGTCAGTGAACCTACACTGAGTGTAGCAATTCTTAGTTCATGTTTGGCAGGTTGATTGGTTTTATGTCTAGCTTTCGCTCAACAGAACTATTCCAAGCAACTGGACACTGGCTAGCCAGTAGCTTATTGACCCAGGGCTGCTGGGCTTTGTAAGACGCACACTGGCCAATAGGGGGACATATACCCCTCCCACCATTAATATGAGTCCCTGCCATAGGTTGGAGTAGGCCAAGTCATCAACTCACTTATAACCATTAACTACCTATGCTCATTTGGCAACATTAGTTATCATGACCGAATCACCTAGAACCATATTCTACCCCATAAAGTGGCTACCCCTGTCACTGCATGTAGTCTGTGAACCATGTTCTTCTACCTTGAGGATTCTGTGCACCACAGTAGATGCCCAAAGCAACTGGTCTGTGCAACTCTTCCACCTGTAGGGCACCATGTAGAGTCTTTGCTGCTATCTACAGCTCCATTCGTTCATGAGTTTGAGATGAAAACATGCAGCATGTTTTTTTAAGGAGGGAAGAACCCACAGAGACAAAGGGAGAACACGCAAATTCCAAACATGCATTAGCCAGAGGTCAGGATCGAAACTTGTACCTTGTGCATGGGAGGCAAAGATCTTATCCATTATGCCAAATGGTCTCTGATAATAACTGATATAAATTTACTCTATATGGCTATGGCACTTAGCTTGTGGCCTCCCTTGCAGGTGGCTGCATTTCCTACCACAATACACTGCTCCTCACTTTTCACATAGTTCTCTATCTACTTCACCAGTATGAGGTGTAATTCTACCTCCATAGCTTACTTAACTATTTCCACAAGACAGTTGAGGAGGTTTTTGTAAAATTCATCTAAAGGAAATATTATCAAAAAAGTGCTAAAAATGCTAACCTTCATACTGGTAAGTTTTGTAGTGTTACAATGAGTACCTGCAAATTTCCTTGTAAGTTTCATCTGGCATGTTATACTGGAAGACATTGGTTTCTGCACTAATATCCCTACAGGCCTGTATGCATAGCCCTGGTATTGCACGGGGTTTATATTACTAACAGCTCACTTACATCAATCTAAAAACCTTCAAATAAAACTCGAAACCTGTCAAACAAAATGAAATTACAACTGCTCTACCTACAACCAGTCTTATCCTCTAAAATTACATAATTCTCCCACAGTCTGATCCTATTAAAACTACATGGTCAGAATCCTGATAAATACTTTCCTCCTGACCCTAAACCTACATTCCCCATTGCTGCCTAACCTTAAACTCCACTCTTCTCCCCGAACTTAAACCAAATTCCTCCAGTTAGCAAGTTAGCAGCACAAGTGATTGGCACATATCCATTCACTTACAATGCTAAACTGCAAACATCTGCACCCTATCAACAAAACACAGTAATAAAACAGCATTCAAACACAGTTCAACCACCATAGAGTAGCACTTGAACAAATACAGTTCAACTTAATGTGTGTTTTGCATTCAATTAAAGCAGACTCAAAAAGAAGAAAAATGGAACCCTATCACACAACAAGATCCCGAGAACCATCTCTTAATCTGCAATGTAGGGGTCCAGAAGCTGCATGATAAAGAATAGGGAGCCTTCTATTGCAATCTTAACCTGAGAATACATCATTCTCCCTCTGGGAAATTTTTGGTGACATCGGGGGCACTTAAGCCTTTGTATTCTGACAAAGAGAGCACAGAATCTCAAACTCAGGATCCTGTACCCTCACCCTAAGGACCTTAAAATCTGTCTCTTACTGGGAGCTTTGCTTTCTACCACTGAGGAACAAAGTAATGAAATATCACACTTAAAGCCTTGCAGTTTATTCTGCTAGTGGCAATCTTTGTAGCTCACACTGATGACTTTAAAATCTTAAGCTGCGTATTTTGCAGTCTATTACTGTAGACCCTCACATGCATGCTAGCAAGCATACAAGCACACACACACACACACACACACACACACACACACACACACACACACACACACACACACACACACACACACACACACACACACACTTCCTGCACGCACACACACAGACTTCCAACAGTGGGCTGTACTGGCATCTGTTGTACCGTATTAAAATCTAACAAACATTCTGAGACATTCGGCCTAATTTGAACCCTCCAGTGTTGTTAACTGCAGGGTAAGTATCAAATAAGGAAGAGACAAACTACAAAAAGTCTAACAGAAGTACATTGAAACACTGTGATTTCTTTTCAGGGGAAAGTTGCACATCTCCAATGATGTCTACATCTGACTTTGTCCTTGTACATAACAGACGAGACCATAGGTACTATGCAGAAACTTGCACCAGTGCAGAGAGTAATGTATGTCACCATTCCTGACACAAGACCACCCTAATTAATATTGATATTAACCATTATTAACAAAAATATTTTCAAAAAACGTGAGTGGATGTATGACTGAATATGCATCTTCTTTACTATAACCTTCACCACTTACCATTGTACAGTATTGATAGCTGTAAATTGCTCCACATTTCAAGGAAAATTAGTTTATTCTCAGTTCTGTACTTCACAAAAGTAGTACATCACAAACCCTGCAGGCAACCAATTAATCTAGTGACAAAATGTTTGCCTCCCAAAGTATGTTTGTGTTTTGACCAGCTTCTCCTTGATACAACACAAAATGCATATGCCAAGGCAATACAGATTTTAATCCCTCAACTGTGAAACAAACATCCACACATTTTACAACCTGCATGCATATTTATTCAGATTCACAACGGATTTTGCTCGCATGTGTATCACATAACATGCATTATGTAAAAGCTGACTAATCTGCTTCAATGTTGACCTTGGCAGGTATTGTTCTAAAGTAATGTGCTGCAGTTTGATAGGAATACTGACATGTTTCTAGTAAACTGCCATGAAAATATGTTAGGCCACTTATTAATGACAGAATAAATAAAAACATGGCTGTGTGCTAATGATGACCCTACCAAATTAAGATGTGTATAGGGTGTTCATAAGGGAAACTGGTATACAATTGATAGTGTCATTATTTGTAACTTATGGTTTTCTGGAATCTTTAGTTGTAGTGATTTTAATTAGTTTAAAGTGTTGGTCATGCTGGTTTACTACAGCATCCCATATTGTCTGTTCCTAGCACAGCTATGATACAGCTCTTCAAAGGAACGTTTATGAAATACTAAGCTAGAAATCACTACCCCTCATTTAATTGCTCTCTCTTCTAGAGATTTAATATTTTTACCACCCTAAGCTCGCTATCTTTTTTCATTACATCTCTCTTTTATTTTACAGTAGTCAACTACACAGAAAAGTGACCTCTACCCCCCCCCCCCCGAATATACCTGGCTGACATTCTATCTACTGATCCTGAAAGCGATACAAAGATTACTGTCTAGCCAGGGACGGGAGGAAACCAACAAAAACAAAAGAAAAACACCATCACAAGCTTTATGTAGGTGTCCCAATTGCTTCTTCCCCACCTGGTGTTAAAAGTTAAAAGCATTTTTTCTTTTCTTTTTTTTTTTTTTGCAAATTAATCTAGGCTGTGGCATGCACACATATTTCTCGGTTCATTAATTCCCCATCACCACCACTTTTCTTCCACCCCCACTAAGTATACATCTCTCTCCCTAGTCTCTGTATCACTTTGGTACCTAATTCACTTCAGGAAAGTGTGCTAAAGGCTAAGATTTTGCTGCCTGTCCCCTCTCTTTTCTAAACCAAGGGTTCACTTCATTCATTGTCAACATTTGTCTTTACTCAGTCTCCCCACTCTAAACACAGTTCTCACTGATGAACTTAAGTGCAAGCCCCACTGATAGTTTTTTTGAAGCATGTGGAACTTCTGCTACTGGCTCTGCTTGCTCTGTTCTCCCTCGCTCCGCTCCCCTACCCTACCCCCATTCTCATCCATCCCCACTATCTTTACATATATACTATTACACTCAACACCCCTTCCTCCTATAGGTTAATAGGTTCATAGGTGTGTACTAGGCTAATGGCCCTGGAGCCTTTACAAGCCTAGCCCATATGATTACCCTGGCATTGTGCCACCTGACCTTAGTCCCCAGTACCTCTGTCGAGTAAAGCCACTGGAGTGATTCCTTGGGGTGAATTTTCTATTTTCCATCCACTCATCAAGATTTCTCTTGAATATGGCCAGTGAGGTGCTCTGCTTGACATGTATGGGAAGTCTATTCCATAGCATGCGCAGTCTCTGGGTTATGAACCTGTCCCACCAGCATGTTCTGTTGATTGTGGAAATGAGGTTGAGGTCTCTGGAGAGTGTGGTGTGGAGGGATTGGGATTTCTTCAGATGTAGCATTTCTAACAGAGCTGGGTCAGACATGGCTTTGTAAGTCAAGCAGAGATCGCCTCTAAGTAGGTGATATGAGACAGAGAATAGTTGGAGTTTTTTTAGTCTGTCCATATAGGACAAGTGTTTAAGGCCTAGGATCCTCTTTGTGAGGTACTTTTGCGGCCTCTCCAGTTGTTGCAGGTGTGTAGTGAGGTACATGCCAACCAATCACCATCTCTAACTAATCTAATACCTGCTTCACTCCCATACCCACTCCCACCTATCTCTCCTCCCTTACATTCTCACTACTCGCCCTTCCCCTCCTCACTAAATCCTTTTCATTTCTAGTCACACCCTCTCCACTTTCTCTGCTTAGTCACTTCATTCTTGACTCATCTACCACTGTTCATTCTCCCTACCTACTCTCTAGTTATGTGGTCACTCTTTCTCTTCACCACCTTTCTCTTCTTCCTCTCTAACAACCTCTTACCATTCACCACTCTACTATCACTCCCCTTCACCTACTCTCCCCTGTACTCCTAACGCTATACTATCTCTTACCCACAATTAATATCACCATCCCTAGTTCTCCATCTGACTTCTTCAAAGTTCCTACTTGTTCTAACTCATCTCTCTCCTCTGGTCAGAAATCTGGATTTCCTACCACCCTGAACTTACTCTCGTCTCTTCTCACTTTCTTCAACATTCTTCATTTGGATGGAGACATCCACCCTAACCCAGGACCTCCCACATCTTCCTTGCACAATATAACTACTCCTTCCCCTCCCCCTCACTTACCCTTTCGTACCAGTTATTCCCCTTTCAAATCTCTAAAAATCTTCTGTCTAAATATTCAAAGTATTGTAAATAAAGTAACAGACCAGCACTACCGGATATCTAACACATCTCCTCACATTCTTGCCTTATCTGAAACTTGGCCGAAACCTCACATCCTTAACACAGAAATCCTACCTCCAGGTTAGAACATCTTTCGCTCAGATAAAACCAATAAACGGGGAGGAGGAGTTGCTCTCCTCTACTCTGAGCTACTTAACCTCTCCACTCTCTCCTTCTCTGTTCCCTGTTTCTCACCTGCTGAAACACTCATCATAGATTTTCACCTCAACCCTTACAAAAAATTTGCCATAGTCTCTATATATACATTTCCCCTAGCAATAATATTCCCATCCTAGAGAACTTCCTGTCCTGGATTACTCACCATATCTCTTATGAAACGATCATACTTGGAGACACTAATATAGACTGAACTAAACTGTCACCCTCATCCCCTACCCATAGTCTTAACCTTCATGGTTTTCAAGAACACATCTCCATCCCTACTAGAGTATACAAAAACTCCTCATCCGGACCCATCCTTGACTGGATCATCACTTCAGTTCCTCACCTCTATCATAATCCCAGCATACTTCCCAACTCATTGAGTGACCACTCTCCAACTTTCATACACAGATTCACCCAACACTCACCTAAAGACCCTACTTACAGTCAGGGTATGCTGGAACCTTACCCACTTCGACCCAGATATTTTTAACTCCAAACTATCTGGCATAAATTGGTCCTTCCTCTATCACCTCCCTCTAAATGGGACAGTAAATTCCTTCAATAAAGTTTTCCTTGACACACTTGATTCTGTTGCTCCATCCAGAAAAATCAGAATCAAATCCAGCTACACCCCCTGGCTAACAAAACAAACCTGCTCAATCATGCACAAAAGAGATTATTCCTGGAAAGCCTGGATTAAAAACAAGTCCCCTCTCTTACTGCAGACATAGAGAGAGTTCAGAAACCTGGCTAAAAACTTGGTAACAAAGACAAGAGAGCTTTTTTTCTCTCTAACCAAAGTAGCCCACACAAAAATCCACAAAAATTCTGGACCACCATCAACAACCTTCTCCACCCAGGTAACACCACAACTCCCAACCCCTTTCCAAACAACACTGCTTCTGAAACTGCCTCCCTCCTTAACTATTTCATAGAAACTATTCAAAACCTCACACTTAATACACATAACAGTATGTCTCACTCAACATCTCCACTATCCCATACAAAAACTATGCTCAATGCTTTTTCTTTCCAACCAGTCCCAATTACTACAATTAAATCTCTCCTTAATAAACGTAAACCCTGCTCACCCTCAGCAGACCAACTAACCCCTCATTTCCTAAAAATAGCTGTACAAGCCATCACCTACCCTGTCTCTAGTCTTATTAATCGTTTCATCTCAGAAGCCCTGGTCCCTGATATTTGGAAATCCTTCTATACTATCCCTCTTCATAAAGGCGGCAACTCTACAGATCCCTCTAACTTTAGACCAATTGCTATCCTGTCCCCCTATCCAAAATCTTGGAAAAGTGTATCCATGTTCAGCTACTCGAGCATCTTCTCGATAACTGTCTCCTCAATCCTACTCAGCACAGCTTCAGGCCCCACCATAGCACTTCTACTGCATTACTGTCATTTACCCAAGTAATAGCTGAAGCCCGTGACAATAACCTCCTCATCTCCAGTCTTTTCCTTGATCTTTCAAAGGCCTTTGAAACTGTCATACCTACATCTCTTGACCTTCTCTAGCTATCTCTCAAGCAGGCAGCAATCTGTCCGCTGGCAAACTGTTCTTTCTCCATTCCTCCCTATTAAAACTGGAGTTCCCCAAGCATCAATTCTGGGCTCGCTCCAGTTTAATATATTTACTAACAAACTTCACCCTGCTACTAACCTCGCTACACTTCTACAGTACGCTGATGACTCCACCCTCATCACCTCTGCCCACAATATCCCTGATCTTCTAGCTGTCACTCAACAAACCTTTTCCTCTGTTGAAACCTGGCTCTCTGTTAACCAACTCATATTAAATCCAAAGAAAAAATAAACTCCTCCTCTTCCTTTCTAAAACACTTGCCCAGCACAAAGCCTCTTTCTCTATATCCTCTGTCAACAACACCATTATTAAATCTGAAACCCATACTAAACTACTTGGAGTTATCATTGACGATGAAGTAAAATATGATATTCATATTCAACAAAGTATAAAAAAGACAACCAGAAACTTGGACTTCTCTTTCGTAATCAAAAATTTCTGTCACCCTCTTACAAACCCTCCCTGGCTCAGGCCGTACTCCTAACCTGCCTTCTTTACGCTGCCCCTGTCCTTACTCATGTTCAAACATCTCTTATCACTAAACTAGAACAAACTTATAACAGAATTTCCTGATTTGCTGCCAACCTTCCTTACAAATCTCACCACTGTCTTGCCATTAAGTCACTCCAATGGCCAGAATTTTCCAAACCCTCAACCCGTCCCACCATCTCCAGTTTGTCTTCTTCTGTAACCACCCTCGTCACCTTCGTATTGCCAGTAAACACCTCCTTCAGTTATACAAACCCAACAAAAACATTGGTAAGACCCTTTACAAATACTCTGTAGCCCATGCTTGGAACTCACTCCCTCTCAAAATAAGAAGCATTCAGCATAAAAACCTGTTTAAGAAAGAACTTAAAACTTTTTCTCCTGAAGACTTGGCCATGCCTTTGTCAAACCCCACTTGAACTAGTCTCCCCTCTTCTCATCATATCTGCTTTTCTCTGTCCAATCTTTGTCCTCCTTGTACTTGCTCTAGCAAACTGTATTCACTGCAGTCCTTAGTGTAATATTCTCTAAACATTTTAATTGTTATTAGGCCTATGCTATATACTGCTGTTCTTAAATTTTGGAAATTGTACTTGTTAACTGTTATTTTACCTATGCATTGTACTGCTGTGCATATTTTTTTTATTTGTACTATATTTCTGTGACCCTACTTTAATATTTTGTAAATATCATAATTGCTTGTATTATTTCTGGAGCTTTTCTCCTCAGGTCTCCACTGAAAATGGGCCCCTGGCTCAGATGGACTAACCTGGTTAACGAATGTCAATAAATAAATAAATAAAAGGGGACATCTGAGGCAATGGGGAAAGCTGTTTCACTCAATAAAACTAAAAAAATATATAAGATGTGAAATAGTATAACATGACCCTATGATTTAATTTATAAACCCGTTGATGAAAGCTGCAGTTCCAGAACAGAAGAAAAAATCTGTACATATACAGCAGATGGCCTTGTACTTACAGTTATCTTCAAAATAATGTCTATGCCATAAAAATATCGGGCTTTAGAAGTAGATCCATATGTGTGTTTGTGTGTGTGTGTGTGTGTGTGTGTGTATATATATATATATATATATATATATATATATATATATATATTGGTCTATATTAGATCACCGAACGCTTAAAAAAGTGAACGGTGATTAATCGACCCTATGTAAGCGAAAGCTTACAATTTCAAACTGTCAGAACAGCGATTTATTTCCTAGGGAAAAAATCGCTGTTCCAACAACAACAAAAAAAAACATGCTTTAAACATTACATTAAATGGGGGGCTGTGTCCCCTACACCCCCCTACTTAAAAATACCAACTCCGAGACTGCACTATAGTGCTGAAAACGGCAAAGTAACGAAGCGGCCAAGCAAATTCTTTCCCAGGGAAAGAATTTGCTTAAAAGCCGCTTCGATATTTTTCCATTTCAGGCTTTTGAGTTCGACCAAGGAGCATTCGAAAGAATGCGTCTTCGGTCTTCTAATAGGGAACCTA
>NC_056739.1:323788286-323803286 GCF_019279795.1 Protopterus annectens | reverse complement strand
TGCAGGTAGGGAGAGTGTGCGGTAGTGTCGGACCTTAGGGTTAGGGTTTGGGTTAGGGCTAGTGGATATGTGTTGTAGTGTACTGTGTTGTTTACGTGTAGTGTGCCGGTGTTATGGTGTTCGGTGTTTCGCGTTGTCGGGTTTGTGTGTTGTCGGGTTTCTGGCGTCGGTGATTTCACTGTCGGTGAATCGGCGTTTCGGTCATTAGAAGTAGACCCATATATATATATATATCCTGAAAACACAAACACAGGTGCATGCTAACCACCACAGTGCTCGGATAACTCCAAATAACACAATCCACAAATTCCAGCATTTGCAAATAAACTTACTGCACAAAGCCCTTTGATCTCCTACAAACAGGGCAAAAGAAATAAGACCAAACACTGAAATAAGTGTATAAACGTTTTTTTACTGCAGAACAGAAGTCTTGGCTAAAATACAGCAGCAACAATCTGGCAGTTACACAGACTGGTTTCACCCCCTGGGGTCATCAGTGTGAATACATGCAACCCTAACTCAAAAACCCTTATATAGTGATACACCAAGTAACATATTAAAATACAAATGCGTTTAATAAAGTACTACAAATGGAAAATAAAGTCACAGACTACTGAGACATAGCATATTTAACAAATACCTAAGTAAATTAAATCATTTTAGAACAACATATATTATTTGTTTTTTACCAATGATCATTTAAACCAGGTTTATATAGGGAACCCAAATTTACTATCCACATTCTTTCTTTTTTATCTTAGAGGTCATGTCTAAGCAAATCAGACAAACCCCTGCCTCTAACTACATCTATACCAACAAAAAGAAACTTTGCAGACACGTGCTCCAACTTATGTTTATAGAGTGCACTTCTTTGACATTTGCAACTTATGTCACTAAAATGTATTGCAATTCTACTTTTAAAAGGCCTAGAGGTCTGCCTACATAGAATGCCCCACATTGACAGATGGCCATATTCCATTCTGTTCGACAAGTTATTAAATGTCTAATTTCAAAAACCCTAGAGGTATTTGTTGAGGTGAATGACTTGGTAGTAGACATCACAGTAGACACAATTCCCACAGCTATTACATCCCCTAATCCTCTCAGTCCTGTAGTCATCCTTGGACCGATCAGATTTTTTAAAGCATGATAGTGACTCCCCAATGTTTTTTACTCATCTAAAATTATACAAACAATTGTTTCCAAGGCACTGGTCAAAAATGCATCAGACTTAAGCACATAGGTTCATAGGTGTGTTCATAGCTGTGTATTAGGTTAATGGCCCTGGAGCCTTTACAACCCTAGCCCATAGGATTACCCTGGCATCATGCCACCCGACCTTAATGGCTAGTGCCTCTGTCAAGTAAAGACACTGGAGTGATCCCCGGGGTGAATTTTCTATTTCCCATCCACTCATTAAGATTTCTCTTGAAGAGGGCCTAGTGAGATGCTCTGCTTGACATGTATAGGAAGTCTACTCCATAGCATGGGCAGTCTGTGGGTTATGAATCTGTCCCTCCAGCTTGTTCTGTTGTTTGTGGTAATGAGGTTGAGGTCTCTGGAGTGTGTGGTGCAGAGGGATTGGGATTTCTTTAGATGTAGCATTTCTAACAGAGCTGGGTCAGATATGGCTTTGTAAGTCAAGCAGAGATCTCCTCTAAGTAGGCGATATGAGACAGAGAATAGCTGGAGTTTTTTTAGTCTCTCCATACAGGACAAGTGTATAAGGCCTAGGATCCTCTTTGTAAGACATTTTTGCAGCCTCTCCAGTTGTTGTAGGTGTCTAGTGAGGTACATGCCAAATCGGGCATTGTACTCAATGATTGGCCTAATGAGGGAAGAGTAGAGGGAGACAATGATCTCTTTCTTCCTGGATGCAAAACCCTTAGTAATGAGATGTACCACACAGAAGGACTTTCTGACCACAGTCACAATGTGGTGATCAAAAGAGAGGTTGCAATATTTACTAATTACCTCCTTAATTTTAAAGGTGTTAGCAGGGCTGGCCTTTGGTCAACTGGTGCCCTAGGCAAAATGACTCCACAGCACCCCCCCCCCACACACACAGCACCTGGTGCCCCCCCCCCCGGTCTACCTACACCATCCAAATTACTGGAAAAGTGCCCTTGCTAGAAAGGCGCCCTAGGCAGCTGCCTAGGTGGCATATGCCTAAGGCTGGCTCTGGGTATTAGTACCATAATTTGTGATGAACCTAATTTGTGATGTTTTCCCGTCACATACAGTATTGTCACCACTGCTAGCAGTGTTTCTTAAAACTGATTCTCTTTTACAATTCAGTGCCCTTGTTTGTTCCCTTTTCACCTCACCCACACTATAACCTCTTTTGATAAATTGATAAATGTTATTGCAATTTAAATATATGTGTATATGTATATAGTAAGATCTCCTGTACATTACCTTTTACTGTTTGTGTTATGCTCACGATGAGTATTGTATTTTTTAACAACAGCTGTTTTAGCTTGGACTGTTGCAACTTTCTATATTGTATTTTGTATGTGTCTTGGAGCTTTTCTCCCCGGGCATCTACAGAAAATGGACATGTATCCAGTTAGACTAGCCCGATCAACAAATGTAAAATAAAATAATAAATAAAAAAAATAAAAATCTATCATTCATTTTTTAGCCTCTGTTTCAAACCCAATATCCTCACTACAAATATGCCTCAGCCTCAGAAACGGTGATTTAGAAATATTTGTAATCATGTGTTTTGGGTGACAACTACTTGCCTCCAATATAGCATTTTTAGTAAAAGGTTTTCTATACAACAAGGTGATCATTGTACCATCCACTGCCTTTGTGATCTGACCATCTAAAAAATCTGTGCTTTAAAGTTCTATCCTATCCACAAATTTAATGTCACATTCATTGAAATTAAGGTAACCAACAACTTCCGACCAACCTTGGACAGTCCCTGACCAAATGCCCCAACAATCTTCAAGGTAGCGTCGCCACATGGTTACATTTCTTTTATATGTGTTTTTACTAACATATATCATGTCCCATTCTAAAAACCATAGCGAGGTCTGCGTAGATGGGAGCAAAAGTAGTACCCCTGGCTGTGCCTTTAACCTGTAGGTAGCATTCACCTCCAAAATAAAATACATTATGTTCTGATACATACATCTATATATAAAATATTTTATTCTAATCGATTTATGAAAGTGTTTTTGAGAAGTGAGATGAAACCAGTTTACCACTTCCCAAAAAACCCTGGAGAAGATTCAAATTTCTCACAGTGACAAAAGGGCAGGAATGAACCATGCACCTAAAACTGTAAGGCATATATCTAAGCATTGAACCACCCTGATACTCTAAAGCATTTAACCTATTTTTTATTTTTTACTCAATAAATGTTTCTGCTAGCAGGACTGATCCATGGTGTGGTGGCCTGAATTGATCATTGACCCTTGATAACTGCATGAATCTGAGAGATGCCCTTTAGCTAAAATAATACTACTAAAAATAGAATATTATAAATGGGTTGGAGATTAAGCTTCTATTCCCTTCAGTTCTGCATTCCACCCTTTTAAAAATGGCCATTTTAATAGACCACATTTTTAGGGATATATCACTCCCCATATTTACTATGATCCTTTCCTGTAGCCTGTAGGAATTCTGCAAAATCTGACAGAAGTTAATTTTTTCATATCATCCTTGCTGGAGGCACTGTAACTGTCTGTCTCTCAAAATGATGTACTAGCTAAAACTGACAAATTATTTCATGAAAGCATAGCTGTGCAGATGTGTTATAGGATGCCATACTTTTCAGATTTCAACCTGCTTCTCAGGAAATGTCTTTGTTGCCCTTGTTCTCATGTTCCACCATACAGAAAAGGCATTTTATTATGACTTTAGAGACAACTAAACTGTAGGCTCTTGTCTGTAGAGTCGCTAGCCTTGCAGTACTAAATAAATCATATGCAGACGCAAGCACACATGTGCCAGGGCAAATTTCAGAGTTCAGCAAAAGGACTTGTCTATGCAGAAGATGTCCTTGGGAAACATCTCAGAGCTTTCTGTGAGTTATGGTCTTCTCTGGAAAAGGGTGATTTCACTTACTTTCTTCAGCATATACTACTCACAGCTCAATGGATTTTGGGCATTTGAATTAAGAGAATGCACCCGGTGCACATCTCTCAACTGTACAGATTTTCCTAGAATGTCCAGAGTTTTGCCTCAAAAAATAAAATCATGGTTTTCTGGCAAATCACTGAGAACTGAAGTAATTAAATAATGGCATACATTTGAGTTTCAGACTTCATGTCCTTCAGAAAATGGATGTTAATGCAAGCTTTTTATTCTATCAACTTTCTAAGTTTATAAAAGCAATGTTTAAGATCTGTCCCTATTTTTGGGCTTTTGTCCCCCATTATGTATGGCTTTGTCCAGAATTCTTGCACAAAGAAGTTGAGAGGTATCCCCCGGTGGCACAAAGCAGAGAATCCTTATTGTATACCATGGCAATATCATTATAAACATTGTTATGGGTGATGAATGTGAAGCTAACTGATGCAAGTGACACCATGATCCTTCGACCTCATACTCGCTCATACCTGTAACCAGGCTGGTCCCTTTGGAGGTATATGCTTTCTGGATCTTCTTACAGACTTTAAAGTGTTCTGAAATTCCATGATTTCATTGTTTTCACTTATCACAAAAATAGTATGGAGGAACTTCTCTAAAAACGAGGAAGTCCTAAGGGAGTTTGTGTGTTTTAACAAACTTGGAAAATGGGTGGCAGTGACAGTGTCACACAAGCAAGATAAGTCTGCACTGAAACAACTATGAATTATGCATCAGCTGAAAAGATCTATCAGTTCTATTCCTTGTTTGGTATACAGAAACTGAGCTAAGGCTAAGCTCTGAAAGGTTGGCTTAGTTTATTCCTTCTCCATTTTTATAGACTGTGCATGCCTCTGAAGGGAGATCTAATAACATCTGCAGCCTCAACAGCTTAGAGCTGTAGCATTCCCTTCAGTTTCTAACAGATACAGTAGATGCGATACAGAATGACAGCCCAAGTCAAGACTGATGCTTCTTGACTTAGGTGGGTGGCAGCTAGACAAAGGTTTCAGCAAATTGGAAGGGACAGGGCTCTGTAAATCATTTCTGTTTCTTAGGCATGACAGCCTCTATACTCAGTATCTTTAATCTTTAAAAAAAACAGCACAGGATGATTTACATCATTAAAACACTTTTTAGAAAATAGCAAAGACTAAAGAGCTACACTATCTCCTTGCTACAGTTCATCACATGCATGAGCTTGCATGTGTAGGGACACACACACACACACACACACACACACACACACACACACACACACACACGCGCACGCACACACACACACACACACACACACACACACACACACACACACACACACACACACACACACACACACACACACAGCACACAGCACACACACGCATTCACGCACACACACACACACACACACACACACACACACACACACACACACACACACACACACACACGCATTCACGCGCACACACACACACACACACACACACACACACACACACACACACACACACACACACACATTGTAAGCTTGCATATGCTTGTTTGTTACATGAAGGGCCCTTCATCTTCCTGTTAAGAGGAAGAGAGCAGGCACTGTGCTTTTTAATCAGTTAATAATTGTACTGTTTACTGCTTCACTTCCCTCAGTCTTTTCTCAACAGTTTCCCAGCAAGAGCACTCCTGAGAGAGCAGCAGTTGGGTTATTTCACCTCCTGCATCAGAATCCATCTTAGAATTAATTCCAATGAATTGCAGGACTTTTATTTTGTTTCAGGGCTGTATTTTCAGTTGTGCAGTATAGATGACATTTATGCTAGAGTGGAATCCGCTGCCCTCTTGTGACTTTTGTTTATTATTACAAGGCTTAGAATGTGACATCATTGTTATTAAAATAAACTACTATGTGCTTTTTTATTAGTTTTTAAGCTATTTTAGCTAGCTTTAGAATCTTTTTCATTAAAATGTGGGAAGTAATTTTATTTCTTTCAGATACAGTTTTAAAACTGAAACTGGCAGAAGGATTTCTTCAACTCCAAGGTATGAGCAGCAAAGTATAACCTGAGAAGTGTTACATTCTCATTTTGACCTATTTCATTACTATCTTGACTTCTTATGCTCTGAGTCATTCCTACACAGCAAATATTTTTTTTTCAAAGCTTCCATTCCACGGCTTTCATTTATTAATTGCATACAGACAAAACAACTGTCATATTAGGTGCAAAAACAGAAGTGTTACTTCATTAATGATCTATATAGGATTATCTAATTTTTATGATGCCTTGGTTTACATCTGGTGAAAATTCCACAACCAATGTCTGTGGTAGTATAAAATGTGAAAACCATCAAACATACTATATAACTCCCTTTCTTTGTATTCCAAAATGGAAATTTTGAACTTCCAAACATAAGAAAAAAAAATCAACAGAAAAGACAGATTTCCTCAGTCGTGCATATGTTCCATGACCATTTGATCTTCCACCTCATCTGTCCAAAGTTCCAGAAAAAGTCTCTTTGAGTCAGCAGACTTTTCTATCCATCCACCACCGACTCTGTGAAAAAAGTCTAAAAGAAAGGTCTAAAGTGAGTTTTACTCATTACTTGCCAAGTATGTCCTCTCTTACTCTCCATGGTTTTTTTTGCAGTTTTATTACTGAATCTTCTTAACAGCTGCAGTGTCCATGTTGTGCCCCTATTCCATTATGTCTTTAGCACTGACCATCTATGTCCTGTTTAAATTATGTCATCACAGCTACAGATCAGTAGTTCACTTTCCAGCATTGGCACTTCCCCTTTTTTCCCCACTTTATACATGGGGTTGGGGTGTCACATCAACAGTGGCCATCTCCAAGAGCCAATGTTCACACCACTGGGTGGGTCGGTTATCACCTGGATAAATTTTTTTGACATTTAACTTGTCCATAAAGTATCTTTTACCACTCTAGATGTAGAAGACTTTACGCCATATTCTATACATTGCTACCTGATACCTGTACAGGTAACTGCACAGGTACTTATGGTTGTTATTATTGCTTTCATTGCTATTATTACTGTTCTTATTATGTTGCTGTTGTTAACTGGGTAGGTTGTCTGGTTTATCTCATATAGCTATTGCCTGGGACCCAAGAGCAAGGATAAATGCAGTTTGTACATATAAACACTTCAGAGAGACTGGTCAGTGACCATGGTTTTGGTGATGAGCAGAAATTATGCATTGTGATTCTTCGGATTCAGCACATCTCGTAATACAGACCAGCATCATCTTCATACTCTGCATCACTCTTCTGAATGACAAAGCCACAGAGTTTTTGTAATCCTCCAAATCCTTTCCCTTTGCTGTTTTCCCAAATACTGTTGCACTACAAAGCCTGCATTCATTAGCTGAGCTCCATATTAAAAAAACATGACCTTTCACCACTTTACAGTAAATCTGAGCTGTCTTTCTTTCCATTTCCATAGCATATCCATAGTAGTTTGCAACCCTTAAACCTGTTCTAAGTGCCCAACAGATCATTGTATTTTCCTAAAAAAAGATTTGTTTTATTAACAATCTGCCTTATATATTATATCCAGAAATGTCAAATACCGCAGCATCCAGCATAGACTCCCATGAAACTCTGCTTGCTACACTTAGTCCAATAAATAACTCCCACCCGAAGAAAGTCCTTTGCAACATTCCCTCCAAGTACTTGTTTCCCCACAATTGGCTAAATGTAAATTGGGAAAGTTTCTCCTCGGTCATTATTTTCAGTAGGAAAATCACTGCCAGTTTGATTTCTGTTTGTGCGCCAGCATTAATCTATGTTTGCCATCTTTTTCTTATTCTTTTTTTTTGAGGTTGTGACTGTGGTGTTAGTACATATAAGTAAGACATCTTCTATTTTATGATTGTTTTCATTGATCTGAAGTTTCACCTGATATGTTTGGTCATGGAACTTCGGCTAGCTGACTCTCAGACTGTACAGGAAGTTCAGTTACTTTTAGGTCCAGCACCATTTTGACTTCCGCCTTTAATACTTGCAACTTATTGACCAGCATTTAAGGTGTTACACTATCTGAACACCTTTCTGAAATCCTGTTGAATCATGCCTGTACATTTTTCTTTAAAATCTATGATAATTCATTCAGTCATAGAAGTGTGTTAGTTTCAACATACACATTTTTTTCTGTAAATTCATACTGTCATTTAGCTTGCAGTTTTTCACTTAATATAAACAACAGCTAACTTATAAATGATCCATTTACCTTTATATTACCAGAGTCTAATACCATATTGGTGTATTCTAAAATGCATAGTTCTTTTCTTGAGCCTCATTTATAAGACTAAGATTAGAGTATCTCTTTTTAATTTAATGTGTGATTCCCCAATAAGCCAAAATCCTAAATATGATCCCACAAACTGACCCAGAACATACTTCTACTGTTTTTAAAACACTGTAATCAGTAGATATCTTTTCTTAATCTTTAACTGCTATAAACTTTCATAGTTTGCAACTCCTCCTAATCAGTAAATCCCCCAAATAGCACTTTTTTTTCCACAATCCTACCTGATTTAAAGCAGACATTTGGTGCCACTAACTTTTCCTTGAGTTCCTGAACATATACCCTACTCATATCTGGTGACGCTAAATCCATCATCTATTTAATTTTTCTGTACATTATTGCTAAAAGTAGATATCTCCCTTATCCTGATACTTTGACCCTAACTTAACACTTTTCCAGCCTAGATTCCATACATCTGGAGCTGGTACACATTTTAAGGGTGCTCATACATAATGTTACATTGTACAGTGTTTTCTACTTAATGAGAAAGGATTTCTTCAAGCTTACATTCAACTTCTCATCCAGATCTGAGTACAGACAAGCTGCTACCTGACCTGATATGCCAGTAATTGTATCTTCTCTGACAATATTCCTGTCACTAGTATTTTTCAGAGTATTTTGAAGAGATGTAGGCTGATATATCACCAATACATCTTTGTAGTCTAACTAAGGGTTCTAGAAATATCTGCTTCGAGGAAACTGTAAAATGTTTGCCAGTAGAAACAGTACTGCAGGCTTCTCTAGCACAGTATCTGCGGCATCTACCACTTTCACTAAGGAGATGAAGCTGCCTTTGAATAATTGCACCTGCTAGCTCTTGTGAATTTACTAGTTTGAATCAGAAGTTAATTATTAAATTGTAGATTATGTGTAAATACTCAAGTTTAATCAAACCTATTTCAGTGTGAGCTCACAAATGTCAGGCACCATGCACAGGACTTCTGATTCTGTGCACTGTATAATGATCAGGTTGTAGGCTGATTTTGACTTAAACATTTCTGTGGAGAACTGTCAAGATAAGGCACTGTGACTGTAGCTAAGAGATATTTAAGAAGCCCAAAAACAGTTATTAGAATAATGGCCTGCAATGCTGTTGACATGGGTTTGAATTTATCCCAGCATACAGATATGCATACTGTGTGACCACTGAGCAAGCTATTTCACCTTTTATGCTGTCAATATTTTGTCTGAAAATGGATTTTTGTTTTAAACAAAATAAATTAATTAATAAATAAATAATTTGTAATCCAGGTTGCATGCATATTTGCAGATCACTGCTCTGATGTTTGCTGTTAAGGGTAGAGCAAATTAGCTAATATACTGAACTTCTATAATTATTGAAAATACAAGTAGGACGATCACTAATAATGTAGGATGATCACTAATAACCCCTTAAATTAATATTGCATTACTTGACCTGTTAAAAAAATATCTAATAAAAGTTTTTTTGTGAAACAGATAAATTAAACTGAATGAGTCACAGAAATAGTTTTTATCCAAAGGACGTTTTTTATGGCCATCCTATCTGTCATAATACTGACTTATCATGGACTATTACTAATCAATGGTGTTACCCCCAGCTGTGGTCATTTCACTTTTGAGTCTATGGGACCATTTCACACATACATAGAGGTATTCATATTTTCTGGCCTTTACTGCTTCACCTGATAGGTTTCTAGTTATGCCTCCTACCTTTTTTCTTATAGCTTAATTCCATAGTTCTTATAACTTTTATTTTTATTATTTATGCTTCTTTGACCTAATACTGTCTTTTATTGAAAAGACTACATTTTATTCTTTACTGTAGGGAAAATTTCACTCATATCCTCTTTCATCCCCCAAGAGGAATATGTGACTGGATATTTTCCTTTTACCGTTCCATCTTCAAACCCCCTTTTCTTTTCTTCCAGACTAGCTCAAACATCCTGATTTTGTACATATCTTCTCACACTCTGAGGCCTCCATTTTCTGCTGTTATAATTTCATATGCAGAGGCTGCATATGAAATTGTACCCCCATAATGGCAACATGGTGGGTCTGCCCCAGATACCGTTAGCAATCAGGAAGAAAACTGCTGTGTGACACATGGTGCGACTTACAAAAATGTTGGTTTCTCAGGTTTCGCAGCAGATAGGGGCAGGGTTTAAACACGTCTGCCAGGAAGAAGCCCTTTCCAAGGAGAGATGTATAATGGCCATACCTCTCAACCTCTTTGGCTTTGTCCAGATTTCTTGCACTAACAAAATAGGGGAACAAATGCCCAAAAACAGTGACAGATTTTAAATATTTTTCTTATAAATTTATAAAGTTACTAAAGTAACAGGGTTTGTGTTAACATACATTTTCTGAAGGTTTTGAAGTTTGAAACTGAAATATATGTCATTATTTGGTGACTTCAGTCCTCAGATCATCCCAGTGATTTGTCAGAAAATCACAAATTTTATGAGGAACACACCAAAAAAACAGGCAAAACTCTGGACATTCTGCAAACATTTGGACAGTTGAGAGGTATGATAATGGCTCTTGTCATTAACTACTGGATTATGCATTCATGCACACAGCTAGACAAGCATATATTCTTCAAAAGTAGTTATAATTCCTGGCCTTTAGTGGGCCCAAAACAAGCCAAACCACTTTCAAGCCTTATTGACACTAACAGAAACGTTACCACTATGTTACATCCCTCCAACATCACCTATCTATCCCTGATCCATGCTTACTTCTAAATGCAGGTCACTGAGGGTACTGATAGAATTCCATTTGCCATTTCATGCAGGAGGGCCCGTATATTAACTTTATGAAGCTTTTTATCTTGTGATTTCTCATGCATATGCTTTACCATTTTGATTAAACAACTCCACACACATTAGTTGGGCCTCAAAAAATAAGCTATAAGATTGTTGCACTACCTACCTTGACAATCATGGTCTTCTACAGTACTCAAAGCTTCTTACTGGTGTTTTTTATTGGTTGTACAAACAGTGTTTTATAACCTTTTATAGTATTCCAATATACAGGGTTAACGGTATGGCCACATTTCATCCTGCAGGACTGCACTCCGTTTATACAGCTCAAATGATACTTTAACCATATAGACCAAGAAGAAAGGCAATTGTGGGATATGTTACCTAGGATAAAAAAGTAAATAAATCGCAAAGAACAGGAACAATATAAACATGTTTTACAGACGTATTTTGAGGCCACTTTCCAGAACAAATATTAAAAAAAAGTATTTTAGTCTGCCGATAAACAAAAAGGAATGCTGTTTTTAGTCTACTCAAATAATATAATACTCTAGTGTTCTCTCTTTATGAACTGATACTTCTGTCTCCATTTCTAAATTCTATTTCCTACTTGCATATGTAACAAAATTAAGATTGTGCACCTTACTTTATGTATATGACTCTCAAGAACTGATTTTTTTTCTGTGTATTTTGTAACTTATGTATGGTATTTCTATGCTATTGAATGGAGCTTTTCTAACCAGGCCCCAATTAAAAAGGCAATATATTAGCAGTTGGACTTTCCCCACAAGCAAAAGCAAATAATAAACCATAACAGCAAAATAGTCATAAATAACAGTATTAAAATAGTCATAAAATTAATTATGTTATATAGATTCATTATATTTAATGTTCTAGGAAAAATAGGAAAGAGGGGGTGAATCAGCGGGCCAAGAAAAAAAAGGAATTGAATGAGTGGTCTATCATCCGAAAACAGACGACCAGATGGGAAGAAATGAATAAGGTATTAGAGCCATACTTCTCAAAAGCAGAATACTTTGTTTTTTTTTTGGTCAATTTAACTATGCATATGTAGACAGATGGTTGAAGGGATGGAAGTTTAAATAAAAAAAAAAAACAGATTTTTTTTTCCAAAATAAAAAAAAAAACTGTTGCTAAACAGTCATAAAACTATACTTGAAGAATCCACTGATCTTATGATGCTGGCTTGAAGCCAAGAATAGAGTAAATTAAAAAGTAAAAGCAAAAAAAGGAAGTTTTCTAATTCTTACTAAGCAGGTATGGTTTTACTGCAGATAGAATTACTTGAGTGCTGCATCAATGAACATATGTAGTCACATCTATACAATAAGCTTCATAGGGCTACTGCAATCCACACCAGATTTAAAAAGTGGGGACAGTCTGTATCAGAAGTTCCCAAAGACTCGTAAAACATAAACAGTAGTATAAAAGAGAAGCAGCTGAATCAGTTGTGAATGAAACTGTGGGATTAAGCCTACTGCATTTATAAACATGAGCAGAGGAAACACGCTGAGAATTACTCTGTCATAACAGGTAGGGATAACTTTACTGTAGCACGCAAATCTTAAGAAGATGTGCAATGACATGTGAGTAACAATGACAGCAGAACTTACAGTAATAGTGTACCAATAGCAGACCTGTTTGGGAACGACTTCCTGTGGAATAAAAGGGGCAGCAGAGATATCAGCTCTTCCAATAACATCAGCAGGTGAAATAATTTGTTAAAATTTAAATTTACTGACTCATTTCAGTAATATGCAGTACTAGATGGCTAACCAATCAACTACCAACACTTAATTTCTAACTCTGAAAGTCCCAGGTTAGAGTCCAACATGATCATTTTCTGATTATTACTCTCAGTCCATCCTTGAGAGCAGTCTGGGAAAGAGTTATTGTCCTTCATGTGCTGACCTGTGTCATAAAGTAGCAAACTCAACATGTATCATCATCATCATGATCATGATTGCCTGCTAATAATATGCATCTCTTTCTGCAGAATCTCATGATGAGATATGGAAATCACTGATAGCAATTAAAATGATATATTCAGGGACTCGGCTTAAGAAAATGTCTGGAAATTAAAATTTGCAGATCGTAAGCTCTGCTCTACTTTAAGCTACTTAACATAGAATACCAATTCATTATAAACCATGGATAAGAAAAAAACATGTTCCAGGACCCAAACCAGCAGTCAGGACTAGTTTTGAATCCCTCTCCTGGACAAAGGTTGGAGACAGCAGCACCACAGGAAGACAGAACAGTCTTTTTTATAAATACTCCCAAGATAAAGCACAAAGGAGTTAAAAGGAATGTTTTGTTTTTTGTTCCTGAAGATGGTGTTACCTCATATACTGCTATGTATTGAATAGTAAAAACTACAGACATATCCTAACACAAATGATCAGATCTACCGTTTTGGATTAACAAAAGTGTAACCTATTTTGCATAGATATCTGTCTGATATATTTCAGAACTCTTAATACGGTAACAATTTTGCTGTCAAATTTGTGGCAATACCCTAGAATGTACTCCATGAGTCTAACTTAAATGGAAGGCTGCACAGAATTCTGAATACTACAGAACCTCAGCATTGCTAGAGCTTAGACATGAACTGATGTTAGTAACATCCTGAATTTATTACAGTGCTTAAAGCACTGTGCAAGTTAAAATAACACACATATGAAAATAAAACAGCTGATAAAATTAAAATAAATATTGTAACATTGGTAAAAAGAGGCCTACATGTCAGTGTAGTGACTCTCAGCTTGCTTTTATATCAATTGTTGGGTAATAGTGGTATTTGGCCTTAGTTGTAACAAGGAAGGCAGTAAATTTCATGGGGAAGTTGCCAGGAAAAAAAACATGCTTATCTGAGATCGCTAACCAGTTCCTTGGAATGACGTGCCTCCTTTCATCTGCAAATCTGAGCTGCTTGGTGGTTGCACCAGACAGAACAAGGGTGGTTTGATTAGTGAGAGCCAGAATTTCATCACCCTAGTTGTAGAATTCGGCACTCACTGAAGGCATGTAAGGTTACCATCCATAAGCCAGAGGTAAAGCACACAGCATTAAATGAGATGGAAGGAGACTAGGACACAAGCCACTGTAGCAAGGTCCACTGATGGTAGTAAGTGCTTAATAGTGGAAATTGTTTTCAGCTGATAAAAGAATGATTTAATAGTTGTTGATATCCCTTCCTTAAATGTCAGCAAGTAATTAGTCATAACCTACAGATATCACATAGAGGGCACAAACTCCTTTTTAACCTCACTTAAAAGGTGAGACAAGAAAAGGCCGAGGCAAAGACAGACAAAACTGTGGCATTATCACCTCAGTACAGCTGACTGAATACCCATGGTTCCAGAATCTTCTAAGGTTCAATACAGAAGAATAGGAAGACTTCCAGGATTTGATGCCAGCATTGGTAAATGATGCAAAGTTCTGCAAAGTGGTATTATTCATCCCATATTAGATTCACAGTTATTAGAAGATGCTATATCTAAGGAAAAAGAAATTTTGATAACTGGATATTTGGTGGATAAACTTTTATAAAGAAATGCAGCTAATTTACATCCACTGTTTAATTGCTGTTGTTTCCCTTTTAAGGGCTATAATTCTTGGTATCATGAATGCAGTTACAAAGCTTTCAATACTAAATTACTAAATTTTTATGAAATGGGGATAAATTATTTGAAATATATTAGATTACATGAGCACAGTAAGATTCACTGGGCTTCATAACATCATAGTGGAGTATGGTTTTGCAATCATTTCTATGAAATCCTTCCTTCAACTGCTAGTTCAGGAGGCAAAGATGAATAAAGTCCCGAATATGATCCACATGATGCAA